>NC_142579.1:16005000-16305000 GCF_041283825.1 Pyrus communis
CATTATATGCTTGTTGCTCATGTCTTTAATATGCTCTAATATTTTATAATTTATGTCATTCTATTTTGCAACACATGGGATTTTACTCTATAATCAACGTCCATGGATTTTTACAATCCGGGAATACAAGTTCACAACGATTAGATGAAATTCCTTTATATTCTAGCACTAAATCCCTGGCCTCCTTAATAGACAGACAAGAATAAATTCTCTATAAACAGGATAAGTAAATCACATTCACATTTTATGAAACAATAACTTGATGTAATCAGTTCATATAAAACATATATTCATGGCTTCAAAATTACCTCTAACTAAAAAGAACTTAATTACACATGTTCGTCATAATTGAAAGCAGCTTATAATAAACAGTGAAGCTAAATAAACACCTGCGTCTTCCGTGGTAAAAACAGCTGGAGTGGCTGTAGAGATATAGAATGGTTATGGCTGAAGGGATTACATAACCTGTGTGTGGTTAAAGATTTTAAGTGATGTAAGATTGAGAGAGTATTAGGATTATACTAGGACTCTAAAGAATTAGTTAGAGAGTGTTTCCAGATGATTAAGACTTTTCAATTCCGTTGGACATAGGATAAGATAATGTGCTTAGCAGTTGCCTTATCTCTTCGATAATGTTCTCCAACTAGGACTCCTCTTCCTTGTTATATTCCTTGTCTTCCAAGCCTCAACTTTATATCCTCCAAATTTTTGCACAAGTTTAGCACTATTTAAACTCCAAAAACGTCCGGTCCTTGTGCATTCCATGCATGCTATCCAAACCAACTCCAAATCTGCTATTGTCAACTTTACCAATTGGACCTACAATCAAACGAAAATAACATAAAACAGTATAACAAATAGAAATTAGCTGAATAAATACAAATAAATAAGATGACAAAATCGCATAAATATTTTCTTATCAATAGGACACTGGAGTGGGTCTAACAACTTGTTTTGCTTCTTATCGAACTTAGAAAAAATAAACACAACGAAGGTCGTGTGTTGTAAATGACCATATATTATTCATGAGCCCAATAACCCTAGCTCATAAAGAAGGACATATTTGTAAAATGGGTGTTGCTTTGGCACAGAAAACTAACTCACTGTCTTATCTTCCCACCTACTTTTCATAAAAAATTTGATACCAATTTTACATTCTTGTAATGACATACCCCGACCCAGAATGTCCACCAAGGCTCCGAATCGACTTGTGTTGGCTGACACCTTGAAGATGACGAAGCCATAAAGTGTAGTGATGTGGAAAGTGTGAATAAATTTAAACCTAAGAGTGCCTAAATACCAGAGTGCATTGGTGAGCGGAAATGAATCCATTCACACGTGACGTCAGAGCATAAGTAAAGTACAGTAAAGTAGGTAAGGATTATACCCTCAGACGTAGCCACTTATACTTAGACTCGTCAAGAATCCTCGTCGATACGAACTTTCAGCAGCTAAAACCTGGAGGGGCGAAAAACAAAAAACGTGAGTGGGCAAAAAAAACAAAGCTTTTTTAAACCATTTCTCTTTCCAAAAAAAATAATAACCCCTCACCGTAAAACCCATATAATTTCCTAGAAAATAGTAATACATACCTATATAGAAATCATGCTCGAGAGTAGTGAAAATCAGGTATAAGCCATGTCAAGTATCTCAACAATAAAATAAGTAAGCTAGGTGAAATAAATCAATGTAACTGATATATCAGTCGGAGTTACCTAACGTAACTTGTACGGCTAAGCCTATAGCTCATCTACTAATTCCTGCACACGAGTCAGAACCACCTAATGTGGTATGTACGACAGGCTGGGTGTGAATAAGTACGCTCAAGTGCTACGATCACGTGAAGGCTGTGCGACGAATCGCAGGTTACCTACGAGTCGGAACCACCTAATGTGGTTTGTACGATAGGCTAGCACCTGACTTGGATCCAAGTTGAGCGTGCGGTGCGGGAGGTGAACGATCATGTGAAGGCTAGGCCCTGGACACAGGTGGAGCACTAACACTGGGGAGCAGGATAATGAGCACTAAATGCATCTAAACATAACCATACTCACCGTAATCACTATCATCGTGGTATACTCACCTGAAACTTACCTGGGCCTCCGCAACATCAACAAATATTATGCATATGTATACTAATGCATATACTAACATGTAATGTAATTGACATGGCATTTAAAAACGTAAATCCATTTAAATAGTTCTGGGAAAATGTAAAGCATATATACGTGTGTGTGTGTGTGTGTGTATATACATATGTAGAAAACCAAAAGCCCACTCACCTAAGATCCGCGCTACATTCCCTAGCACAAATATCGAAATGTCTCGAACGATAGTCGCCTAAAACAAATATCAAACCACGTCTTAGAATCCTTACAAATAGAGCTTGTAATTTACATAAAACACATCCCAAGGACGTTCTACAATGATTTAAGACCCATTGACGAAAAGTCAACCATCAGTCAAAGATTGACGATAGGGTCCACAATCGTACGTAACTTGATCTGGAAGATCCCCATCTCAGATTTCCGATCCGTAACTTCCAAAGATCCACATTATGCTTCTAGAACAACAGGATAAAGTTTCATTACGATCCAACGATTGGATCTCCGCCAATTGCAAGTTCAAGCGGCAGTTAACGTTTTATTTTATAAACTTACAATTCCAAATCGGGAAGATCCGTAAGTTAGATTCCCGATTCGTAAGTTTCTATGGTCCTAAAATATTATGTACTATAACATATTAAAGTTTAGTGATGATTCAACGGTCGGATCGTCGATTGCTATAATGTTCAAGTAGCGGACCTTAACGAAATTTCGCTGGATTCTGCAGATTTTGCAGATTTTTTGGGCAATCTTTTGAACTCCATATCTCACTTGTTTGTCAACCAAAATCGACCCATAATATACCAAAACGAAGCTAGAGAAGTGTATAACAAGATTATACCTGCTTGGAGTCCAAATGGTCGCCGGAGGTGGCCAGAAAATGGCCTGAAAGACGGCTGTCCGCGGAAAAACAGGGAAATTAGACAGAATTTCTGGGCAACCCTTCAACGTCCATAACTTTGTCAATACTCAACGAAGTCAAGTGATTCAAAAATGGAAATCATAGTTCTCGACGACACGAAGAGATTGGTGCCTCACAAAATGGCTATCTCACTGTGATTTGGCCGTAAAATACCTCGAAAGTGGCAGACGTCGCCAGAAATTGGGCAAACTTTAAATCGTTAATAACTTTCTAATTTCTCCACCAAATCACACGATCCAAACATGAAAATTCATCTACACAACATGATGAATCGATTTATACCTGTTTTGAGTTCAAAATATGGGTGGGAATTGTCTGAATCACGTCTAGAAGTCTCGGCCCAAAACCTTGTTCTTCAAACTTGAGGTTAGGATTCGTTTTCGATGAAACAAAACTCAAAACTGGGTTTATGGTGGTGAACACATGCATATAATGGTGGTTTTGATGTTCAACAAGCCGTAATTTTTGGTGATGATGGTGGTTTGTTTCACGGGAGAAAGGGAGAGCCGAGAGAGAGTTAGAGAGTTAGAAAGAAGAGCTATGGAAGAAGAAGAAAAAGAAAGAGAGAGAGAGAGAGAGTTCTAGAAAAGTGGGGGTGGCCCCACATGGCACTCATCCAATGGTCAAACAAAATACCACCTCTGTTTCAAATGGTAAAATACCAAAATATCCTTGATGTTTAAGGGTTTGTAGAATCTTCGTTATAACTCCAAATTACATTCCGCTTGCGCCCACACGTCATTAGCGACGAGTACTACGAGGATACGCAAAGAAAACAAGTTTTACATGACACGACATAGCAATCAACAAAAGTCAACGCATTTGCCTTGAAGGGCATTTTTGTAAATTCATTTATTAAAATTGTAAAAAAACCGTAAAATTGGGAACAGGTCGTTACATGTAAAATGACATCTAAGGACCAAATAAAAAAAAAGGAAAAGAAAAAAAAATAAGGATTCTCTTCTCTGTTCACCATCTCTCGTAACTATCTCAATTCTTTCAAATAAGTATTTTCTTCATCTTCTTTTTCTTTAGTTTATTTAATTATAGATAACAGTTGTTCAAAACATTTTACGAATGAAATAATTATTTAAAATTTTGAAGAATGAAGCAGGAGACAAGAAGAAGGAATTGGGTTTAGAATGGTGGTATTGGTTGCCACGGATTTGGAAATGGGGCCTGAAGATAAAATTTTGGAGTGCAGCATGAGACTTGGTCGTAGGGTTTGGAAGGGGGGGGGGAGGGGGATTGTGTTGGGGGTATGGAGCGAGAAAAGAAAGGAAAGTTGCAACTGCCTAGATACCTAGGAAGTGACCGGATTCTAGAATTCTAACAAGAATAAAAACCAGGAAGGGAGGCCTTGGCGATTAGTGGAGGCTCAGCTAGGCTTATCAGCACTCTAATATTTATTCTTCTGAAAAAGAAAAAAAAAACATATATATATATATATATATTAGAGGTTATTTTAGGAAGAAAGGAGAGTTTCAACTGACTGGAGATCTGGGAAGTGATTGGATTTTGGAATTCTAATCGGAATAAAAACCGGAAAGGGAGGCTTTGGGGATTAGTTGAGGATAGGCTAGACTTATCAGCACTCTAATAATTATTCTTCTGAAGAATTGAAAAAGAATTTAGATATATATTAGAGGTTTTTTTTTAGAAATAATAGTTGGTGAGAAAATATCATTTCAATTTTTAAATTTTTTTTCGTGGATGAAATTATAACGTGGGTTGGGAAATAAGACTAGGGGTGGGTTTAACAACAATCTTTTTTCAAAAATTCACCCAATTAAAACTTTTAATTCACAATATTCATAAATTACATATTAGAACTAGACATTTTTTTAGTAGATCGATAATGCTAGTGGGTAAAATGGTTAGTTATTACGGGGGAGGAGAATTGATGGGTCCAAACCAGCATCAAGATGCATAGACATAATTGTTTTTCACTACTGTCTTAAAGCCACATTTGCAATCTATAGGATACATCAAGAAAACCTTTTTTGTAAAATAAATAGGTTAAACAAAAGACACTCTCTCTACATATAAAGTGAGAAGGGCAATTTAGTGAAACGATTGTATCCTTGTTATAAAACCAATGTGAATGCCCACTGAGAAGGCAACATGAAGGTAAACCCATGGAAATACCCCTTTATCAATGAATAATAGACACAATGTAACTTTATTGCATTGGAAAAAACTATGTTGTGGACCCTCTTTTTAGTGGATTATCTTGGGGAAAGAATGAATATTTGTTTGATGTGTTTGATTCTTTCAATGGTTCAGTTCTCCACCTTAATGATAGCAAAAAGGATTGATTAAATTCTATTGAGTCTGATTCATAGTCATTTATCAAAGAATGATTATGGTCATCCAATGATTGAACAACCGGGAGCAATTTACTGATGATAGTTGACATCATAAAAAGTATTTGATGAATTATGAGTTCAATGCATCATGTGTAGCAGAAAGACGAATATTCCTTGTTCTTTAGATCCCTTGTTTCACTCTGATAGTATAATAAATCGAGTCAATGCAGAGGAAATGAAAACATTTCTATACTATTAATATATAAAACATAATCCAAATTATGGGAATAACTTATTCGACCGGATCTTACAGAGCCTGTTCATATCATACACAACATGATCGGGTTTGATCATAGAAAAAATTCTCTGGAAACGAACTTGAAAGATGATTAAAGTTTAGTATTCACTTGATGACTTTGGTTCCCATTAATGTATTAAAATAACCCATATGATGGGTTTGTCAAGTCATGACTTTTTCTTTTTTATTATTAATTTTGTTATTAATGTGATTGGTGCGGTATAATTACCCATCGTGTGTGCGTGTATATATATTATAATATGAATGGTACAAATTGATCACCCTCACCTTTCCTATATTAAAAAAATAAGTGAATGGTGTGGCATTGTCGCCCTTCTTATAATAACAATTACTATCTAAGTTTTGATATTTATGTGAATGATGTTGAATTAAAACCCTTGTCACAATCTTTACATATTTAAAAACACTTTATTTATAGTGGCAGGTATTACTGCCCTCTGGTTTAATTTATTTATTACACTACATTTTGTTGCAATGAGTATATACCAGAATCCAAAGTTCCTTGCTTAAATTAGAATCTAAAGTTCTTTGATCCTCATCATATAAAAAGATTGGGCCTAATGTTCCTGCATATAAAAAGATCAGACATGAAATTCCTTAATCCTCATTATACAAAAAAAAGGGATATGAGGTTCCTTGATTAAAACTAAATCTTGAAGTTTTTGAATTAATTGAGAGAGCAGCGTTTCCTCAACTAAATTAAAATGACGGCGATAAGCGCCTGAGTCCACATACTAATAAATGAGGGCTAGAAGCTCCTTGATTCAAATAAGTGAGGACCATAAGTTCTTTAATCCATGTACATATTAACTATGGGCATGAATTCCAAAAATATGAACCTAAAGGTTCTAATAATATCGATATTGAGATAAATTTCGAGTACATATGGGTAATGTTTTGACATGAATTTTAAAATATTAATAATGTTAGGAACTTGAACAATTTGTGTGGACATATGTTTATATAGAATGAATTAATTATCTCAAGTTCCATTGTACCTCATTTTCTCCCTTTTAGGAATAAGAAAATGGTGAAATTAGCAAAACTTGATTTGGTTACCATCGACATCTTAGGCAAGAAAGACTTTCATGGACTCATGATGCTAGAGAATTCATGTGGAAGTATGTGATATTAGGAAACATTTTTGCTTAAAAAAGAACTCATTGATTCATATTAATGGAACCAAAAGTTTCCATAGTTCCTACATCTAACAAGTTGAACTATTAAATTCTATACATGTATAAAACCAAAAGGAAGAGAACATTTCTATACATACACGTGCATACACATGAGTTTCAACTACAACAATAAGATAAAAAAAGAAAAAAGGGTGGAGCCTTCACAAAGGTTAATTATGTGAAGCCTTAGTATTTGCTAGAACTCTGTAGAAAGGGAAGTACTGGGTGCTTTTGGAATAGAGCCATGAACTTCTGATGGTCACTTTGAATCTCAATTTTGGATTCCTGTAGTTGGTCGAGCTTTTGTTTCATGTTCGTTGAGTAATTATTCAAGTTTGTGTAACTGTCTATTCTCGTGCTTAAGTCCTCTAATCTCTTGTTTACAACTTTCCACATCAACCATTAATGATTCAACTTGGTGAGTTCAAGTAAGTAGACGTTGGCCCATGTTGGATACATAATTTGCACACTTAACACTGAGAGCCAAAAGTCTTGAACAACCAATTCATGAGACATTTTTGAAAGTTTTTTTTTATTTTTTATTTTTATTTATTTTTTTCTTTGGGAGTGAGAAGGTTCTTAGCTACTACTATGGTGGTTATATCATTCTTCATCGCAGAGTCTCCAACCGTAAGAGGACCATTAGAGGATAAGAATGACGGACGTCATATATTATCGCGAAGAGGCATGTTTGCATCTTCCACAACATTCAAATCAAAACAACGGTTAGATGGGCAACCTATTTCATAAATGATAAAAGAAAAGGAAGTCAGATAAATTAAAACCTTAGGAGTACAACAAGGGCAATTTCCATTGGCGGGAAACCTTCAGGATGGCAGGCAACACAACCACTCGTTCAAAAATCAAAGAGGCACCGCTCTCCAAATTTTAAAAGCTAGATAACCTGAATAAAGTTCATTGGCATTTCTTGGATGCAATCTCAGGTTTCTAGATATCAAGGACAACTTTGTCAAAATATTTTTGACAAAGTTGAAACATGTGAATCTCAACTGCACCATTATCTATTATTGGAAAATTCTTATTTATATCAACCTTCGTCCTTCATGGCAAGACAGACCTCCAAAAAAATGCCTAACTCTTCTTCCTTGCCAAGAATTTCAACCAAGCCTTTCAAAATATTCAACCTTCCTTCTCTCTAAGCATACCTCTTCAACCAAGTCCCTCAAAATGCCCAACTTATTTCGTCCACAAGAAAATATTTTTGATCAAGAAGTTCTACATTAGCATCAAATTCTTATATTGTTTTTTCTTCAAAAGCAAATGTATTTCATGTCATTAGGATCGAGAACAAAAGTATTTCATATCATACTTTTTCCTTTGCCCTTGCAATTGCCTACAAGACAAGGAAAAAGAGAGCAATCAGTCAAAACCTGAAATCAAAATTCTGGTTTGGAACTAGTTGCCTGGAACCTTGCTTAATTGATTACTTTGCATTGCTCTTGAGTAACGATCTTTAACTGTTGTTGGAGCCAGATTTCAAATCACCAATGCCTAAAAATAGTTGATACGATATTGGCTCTTTACATTGAAGTCGCCAAAATGGATACGTCATCGAACAATGATGCTTTGAAGGACCATTCAAAGGGAAAGATTGGACACCACTTATGATGTGCAGAAGACTGAAGCAGAAGGATAAACGATGAACACATAGAAGTTCAAAGGGAGAAAATGAGTGTTTGACTAAGTGAATGGAAGACTAAAGTTCAATGATGGGAATCCTACTTACATCCCCTGCAAACTCTACCTGAGTCTATGATGGCCAAAAGACAAGAACAACTTCAATTATTATTCTATCTCACCAGTTTATATCATTTCAATGATGTACAAAAGCTAATACATTCTTCACGATTACTAATAAACTATCAAATACATTAACAAGTTACAAAGATGTCGCATAGATTGAAGTCTCAACAAGACAATCCATAGACTTGGCACTACTAAATGGTTGCATGCCCGAAGCATGACAATCGCCGCATGGATTCAAGTCCCAAAAAGACAATCCATGGACATTCTTAACCCTAGATTTTTCGGTGTTCTAAATCACGTGGTGCCATTTGTTTGTACAAATTTGAAGCCTAAATGGTAGATTTGGACAGTGTTCCATTAGATTGATGTCTTAAGCTTATTTTAGCTTATTCTTATTATCACAAGATTGATTAAGGATCAAAATGGTTCAGGCAAGGAGCTTATTTGCAAGGGACGCTTTGCTTACTTGTGAGTGGACCCCTTCGAAAACTAAAACGTTTTTACGTTATATATATATATATATATATATATATATATATATATATCTGTGTGTGTGTGTGTGTGTGTGTTTAAATATGCTTAATATGTGGATGCATATTTATATGTTAGTCTCTGATCAGACTTGTGTTGATATTTGATAATATCTTTAGATCATTCGCAATCTATTTTCACCACATGGTCATCATGTGATATGTCGTATAGCTATCTTTGGCTGTAGATTTATTTGTAGGTTATATTTGTCCTAGTGGGCGCTAGGGTTGATGATTATTACCGGTATTGAGATTAACTAGTTGATGCTAGTATATTTCCTTTGCTATACTTATGTTAGTGGATGCTAGAATGATTGATTAATGGGAGGTATGATTTCTGGACTTGACTTGATGGTTTTTCGTCAATATTGATGAATGAAATTTTACTATTATGGTAGCATTATATTATATGGTTTTTTGCTATATATGTTTTCAAAACAGTGGTTATTATGTTTAATGATGATTTTATAACTGTGATAAAACTGGTCCACTCATGTTTTGTCTTATCGACCCCTTCAGGACATAATGAGACTAATGAGAACATCGATGGGGATGAGTAGGCTTAGCAGTGAGGCTTTCATCCTCTGGACTTTGGGTGATGACTCATTTACTACAGTTTCATCTTGGCTGTAATAATATTTGCATGATCGTACTTTTGATTATGCATAGCACTGGACTCTGTTGTATTTACTGTTTTGTGAAACTTCTAGCTGCTCTGATGTGATGTGATGATAACGAGGTTGAACTCGAGATAATTTGTGTCCCCAAGTGGGGATAATGATAAGTACTTTTGTAGTAGCTTTGGATTTATAATTTTAATGAACATCTTTGGTTCAAATTCTTACACATCATAAATATCTTACTATAGCTTTGTCATTAAGTTAGCTTGTGACGTCATCTCCAGATAGGGTCATATGGTCAATTTAGTGTCGGCCAACACATCATGGCCTCGTAACTTCTGTAATTGGGTTTGGGTTGTGTCATGCACTCCTATAAACATGATTTCTCATTGTGAAACTTGGTCATTTAAATGGAGAATTATATACTATATGAAGGTTTATGAATTGCCTGAAGCAATACCTTTATAAGTAATTCTATCAAGTATACATAGAAGCAAATTGCTCTGTATAAATTCCAAATGAGAGTGTGTCATGAAGTGTAGAAAATCTCTAAAGGATTCAAATTCTTGAAGTAAGCCCTAGGTGGTATAAATTGCCTTAGTGAGTAATATTGTCGACGAAAATGTACTTGCGAAACAATTAACACCTTTGATCAAAGAGCAAAAGGCTAACGCGCCCACAATGAGGTGGGGAAGGGGGCTTGGCTAATGGATCTTCGATGCCTAAATTAGTTTCTCTAACAAAAGTGACTATTTAGGGTTTTCTACATGTAGAAAAGCTTACCCAATTTTGGTGTAGAAATAGGGTATTTATAGCGAGGGTAGCCGGCCCTAGGGTTGAATTTTTGTGAGAATATTCCCAAGATATTGTGTATATAATATCTTGGGATAATGGTGGAAATATCCCAAATTAAATGTGAATTGTGTTGTAGGCCTAATTTACTGAATCATATAAAGGACAGAGAGAGATGGGTTGCGGCAATAGTAGAGAGAAAGAGAGAGATGTGTAATTGTGAGGTGTTTTCTATTCCACCCCATTGTGCCTTTATTTATAGTAGTAGGGAAAGTTAATTCCTTACCCTAATAGGATTGCAACTCTAATAGAATATTAACTATTAAAGGGAATATTCAAGATATCCCTAGATACACAAGTACTTACACAATCATATTCCTAATCTAATAGGAGTGCAACAAATTGGGATTACTTACTCGAAAGAGTTTGTCTTCAATTGGGAATGTATTAAAGATAGGATTTGGTATTTAATCCCTATTTGTCATACCTTTGACTTATCCATGCCACTAGCAAGCGAGTTTTGAGCAGTCGTAGTCAGCTGCTTGAACTTCCAGGGATGTTGAGCTGCATATGGGGACGTGTGACATCCTTGTGTATTTAATAAGGGTTGTGGATGCAAATTTCTTCCTTCTTGTTCTTGATAAAAAATGCATCTGCAAAAACAATTAACACCTTAGGTGAAGGCCAAGAGCCTCATGTGCCCATGATGAATGAGGGGGGCTTTGGTCGAAGAACCTCCGATGCCAAAGTTAGAATTTTGCGGGAAAAGTGTTTGGAGAATTTAGACAATTTTGCAAAAGGATTCAACTTAGGTTTTTTGAGCAATGAAGTGGTATTAATAGGGGTGTGGCCAGCCCCCTTTGGAGAGGTGGGAATCAGCCACATTTGGTGGTTTTTGGGTGTAATTGCAAGATATTATGTCACCATCATATCTTGCAATCAATTAGGAAATAATTAATTAGAAAATCAATTAATTAATTTAGGTAATTAATCCTATTTTGAATGAATATTTGATGGTTACCTCGTGGGGATGATTTGATAAGGATGGATGAAATAGGTTTTGAATAAATACCTATTTTGATCACTTTTGACCTTGATTGAGTGATGATTGTTCGCTGCTTGCGCATAGGAGTTCCAATGTGCCTCGAGGGTAATCTTGTCTTTTTCACCCAAAAATCCATGTGTCACCTCCATATTTTTCTATTTATTATTTTGGTCTCCACAAATGCCCCCACACTTGTTAAGCTACTCGCAGGAAAGGGCATCAGGTGTAGAGATTTTCTTGCTTTAGGAAACGTAGGATTGTTTCCTATTTTGATGTAGATTCCCTCTTAATTGGAAATTAGATCCTTCTAGGAAAGGGAAATAAATCACTTCTAAAGTCTATTTAAGTCTACCTTAAGTAGATGATTAAATCAACTTTAGAGAGCAATTTATTCTACCCTACAAGAGAGAGAAAGCTAGAAGATATATGTTCCCCCTCCCCTAACAATCTTCTACACTTGCCCGTGCAAAGGATCGTCTTTCGTTATCTTCTTCTTAGATAGTGTTGTCACGGGCAGCCGTCGGGGTGGAGCGTCACGTCGGCTGGCAGGGGCCAAAACTCGGCTTGGCATGGGCCGATGAGGTGTTGTGGTAAGGAATACTACTTGGGCTGCTCGGCTTAGAGCCAAAGGCAGCTTGTGCAGCTAGGGCTGCGGATTGAGGCGCTAGGGTGCAGTGCTAGGCGAGCCGCATGGCTCATGTTCTTTGGGCTCTTAGACCTAACGCGGGCTAGGTCGGCGATTGAGAGAAATGAAGAGGTTGCAGGCCTTATGGGCTGCTATAATGTTGGGTATACATGCATTTTACCTGCTGGTCTGAGAGAAACAAAATGAGGGAAAAACCAGTATGGGTTGAGCTTGCTTGCTGAGTACCGTGAATGGTGTTGGCTGCTTAGTCCTCTTCACCAGAAGAAAGGCAGGCTGCTCCCGAGAGAAAAGGTAAAGAGGATCAAGGCGGATGCATTAGCTTGTTTGATTGCTGTCTTGGAGCCTAATATGATGAAGGTGGAAAGAAGAGATCTTCCATGCTTACTCAAGAAATGCTGGTTGAGAAAAAGCTGAAGAAAAATAAGGTTGCTAGATCTGAGCTTGCTTAGCGTAGAGGTCCTATCATGCCTCAAGTGCCAATATTTGTACCAAGACGTCCGTTGGGAGCTAAGTCCAATTTATCTTTGGAGAGGCTTGCTATTATGAAGAGCGATAAGGTGGACTTTGCTGCCAAAGTGATGTCAAGGCCCATTCCCCCTACTGCTGAGACTGATTCGCCTGTTGGGAAGAAGGAGTTTGCTTGCGTGGGTAGCTGTGAAAAATCCACTAAGCTTACTTCTGGGGAGGCGGCTGTGATCTATGCGCTTTTGAAACTAGATCTGCTTGAAGACATGGATGCTTGTGCCAAGTTTGTTGATGGTGTTAGATGGGTTGTTTGCCCAAGTTCCTTTGCGAAGCATATGACCAAGTATAGGCAGATTGCCCTACTTGCCATGATGTAGAAGACAACTATTCTGGCAGCCGAGTCTATGCTCATTGACGAAAAGGATACCATGGCTGCCAAGGAAGTGGCAAAGGCTATGGCAGCCGAAGCTTATTCTTCTGTTGAGAAGATCAAGAGGTTGGAATCTGAGCTCGTTGCTTTGAAGGGGTCTAATAGATCTGCCAGCACTTCTCTGCAACTTGAGACGCTCGCCAAAATATCATTAACTTGAAGACTAGGCTTAACACAATCCAAGTTAAGTATGAAAGTACGGAGAAGGAGATCAGATGTTACATACCTTAGATTCAAGATCTTATGCGTGCCATTTCCGAGCTTCGTTCCCACTGCTTATGCAAATGATGAAAAGTTGATTGCTGCTTATAACCAAGTGATCCACTTCAAAAAGGTCATTGATAAGCTTGAACCCCAAGTGTTAGAACTCCAAGGTATGTTAAAGATCAATGAAAGTTTGAAGAAATAAGTGGATGAGCTGCAGCGCGTCCGTGTTGGTTTACTCGAGGAGAACGTGCAACTAAAAAGTGAGAAGGCTAGGCTTGAGGCTTCAGTTGTTTAGAGTCATGCTGATTTCTACAAGCTGGGGTATGTAGATTATCTCTTTGGTAGGCCGTTTGACTTCGAGTTTGCTGGGAAGACTTCGAAACCTTATCTGTTTCTCCGAAAGACTTGCGTGTTTTTACTTTTGAGGCCTCCATTGGTGAAGTAGTCAAAGAGGTTGATGCCTAGGTTGAAGCAGTTGGGGATGAAACGCTAGATGGTGTCGCGGCTGCTGAAGGTATGGCAATCGAGTAGTCGTAGAGTGTCCAAGCTACTAAAGAGTAGTCTTCTATGTAGTCTTTAGGATTTTCTTTGTTTTCCTTGTTGCTTTTACTTTTCTTGAACTTCTTCGGTCTTTGCTAATAGTTTATCAATTTTGCTAGAAAATTTAATAAACTTGCTTGCTTCACTTTTCTCCATCTTCGCTTCTTTTGTTCATGCCCTAACCTTTAGACTTTATAGACTAGTCGTAGGCTATAAGCAGACAGGCCACATGGCTTATGCAATCGTAGGTGTTGGTGTAGAACTTTACAAAGTTGTTAGCCATCTGGTTGGCAGCCAAACGCCTTACTTATAGAAGCAGACAAGTCTGCATAGCCACTAGGTTGTTAACCTTGGCTTTCTCTAATTCTGTAGGTTGCGTAGCAAGTATTACAACATTTTAGGACTTGGTGTAGGTCGTTCCGCGCTTGGCATGGGTGAAGCCCATCGATTGCATAACATGTCAGCAGTGGATGAAGCTTTGTATATGCGTGCCAACTTGTTTAACCTTTCATAGAAACGTGCAGTTGTATAAGTTTAATGCGGCTTACTGCTTGAAAGGGCAAGCTGTAGGCAGTCTTCTGGAAACCGTAGTCTACCTTAGTTCACTCGGTAGTAGCTTTAGGGGTTTTAGGGCAGTCATCCATGGGGCATATTGCGTAATGTGCCCCCTCTGTCTCTAAGCCTCGGTTTCCCGTGGATAGGCCAAGAGACCCAAAATCCTTCAGTTAGCTAAGCTTTGAAAAAGATCATTATGGTTATTTCCAGGAATTCCAGCTCACGCCATCATGCACCTAGTTATGCCAGGGTAGCCCGGCTCATCTACCTCTGGATATTCAGAGTGTAGGCGTTCCACTACTTTTCAATCTCCTTGTCGTTCATGGTGGCGAAGGTGGTAATTACCTTTGCTGCCTACTCTCCTAATCTTGTACAGACCTTCCCTGATGAGATATATCTTTTTGGAGCCTTCTCGGCGGGCAATGATGAAGGCTTTTTGATAAGCTCATATTTATATAAATTTTACATCAAATTCACTTGCCTTTTCTTAGTTAGTTCCTTATATTTTTGAGCTATTTACTTTGTTTTTGTATTTTGTAGGATTTGTCAAGTAAAGGAAAGAAAAATAGCACAAGTGGAATTTTCAAAACTGCCTGTGCAGGTCAGCTGACTTTGGAAGCAATTTGCAGACAGCTCAGAATGAATTAGAGAATGACCCTTATATACTTGGAAAGCTACGGATGTGTATTTTCTGGAGCATTTTGCAGATTGTTAATATCATTTTTCCAGAAGACGTTATGGTCGTTTTAACACTGAAAGGTTCCCAAAAGGCTGAGCAGTTTATAACTGACAAGAAAACATTGAAAGCGATAAATCCAATAAAACTAGCAGCCAAAACTGATGCAGCCAAGAACAAGCCAGCTGACACCTATTCAAATAATAGAGGAAATGGAAAATTAGGTGGGAGTAATGGGCATAAAGGCTGCCCAAAGAATTACAATTGTTTTAGTATTTCCTCTCACTTATTGTCATCACTAAATGGCTGTTAATAGGGTGAGTTATGGAGAAAAAACTGTGGCAGTAGAAAAGAAGAAAAGGGCTGCAGGTTGCAATGGCAAAGGGTGGAAAAAAAGGGTGGAAAAAAAAGATACAAAAAAAGGAAGGAAAGCAAGGAAAAAAGGCAAGGCTGCTGCGTTAGGGAAGGAAGGAAAGGAAGGAGGAAATCTTGGCATTCTCTTCTTTCGGTTTTATCTTCTCAAATTCATGTCTTTCTTTTGGTTTAATTTGAGAATTATGTGTAACTATTTTTTAGTAGTTAGGGGCTGTTTTGAAGCCCCAAATGTGATTGCAAGTTTGTTATGATATTTCATTTGAATTACTTTTATGAATGGATGAAAATTGGTTCACTACTTGTCTCATTGATGAATTCTTTATGTGTTTTCTATGGATGCATACTTAGTAAGCATATCTAGGATTCTAATGGTATGAATATGTGTGTGCCTGCCCTTGTCGAATGAGGACCTACATATGTTCTAGAGCAGTACTTGTTAATTGCGATTAACATGTGAATCAATTTCTAGGATAAGTAATACAATGCTAGTACTTACGATGCCTTGTGATGACTCAAACTCTTTTCGTTCTTAATGATTTCTGTTTGTTAAATCTATGAACACACCATTCTAGATTGCATGTTAGGGACTAAGTTAAGTTGAAAACACCATTCTCTTAACATACTACATAAGAAAAAGTAATAGGTTGAGTTCTAACATTGAGCCAACTTGAGCATCTTCATCCGAAAATGAAAGGAATTTGAATGAAACATAACATGTTTGCATGATTATTTGGTGGTGGATAGCAATTCCCCTAACTCGTTTTTCTTAATTTGTGAACTACTTAAAATCTGTTTTTGTCCTGTTTTTGTTCGATTTAATTTAAATAGCAAATCAACTCCAAAAATCCCAAACGGTTCTGTCGGTCTAATAATTATTTTTCGGTGGCTGGTCAGTAGGGACAACATCCCAGTTTTTGAAACATTTTAAGTAGTTAGATAAAACAATCTTCTAAGGGAAAGACCCTTATTTTCATATGCTACAATTGACAAATCTTATTGTTAATAAGGAAAATTAATAGGACATTTGTGTGCTACTTTGTGGTGTGCTTTTAATCTTATCAAATTTTTGGCGCCATGTCGCCTGGGATTGTTATTTCTAATTACTTATTTTTCTATTGTCTTCTTTTCTTGTCTAATTAGTGTTTTTGTTTTTGTTTTTATTTCAGGTACTCTTCGTAGTATGTGCATACTTGAAGGTCCAAGAGCATTGATCTAGCTTCCTATGATCCTGAGGTTGAATGAACACTTCGAAAGCTTCGAGGAACAATCAAACAGAAGCATGCATTGGTGTCTTTACCACCATCTTCTCCACCACATTTGAGTTCGGAAGAGGAGGAAGAACCACAAGAAGGCATGGCTGATAACCGTACTTTGAAGGAGTTAGCAACGCCAAATACAGATCAACAACCATTGTGCATCACATATCCAAATGCAGAAGGAGGATTTAAGCTTAAGTCCGGCATGATTCACTACTTGCCTAAGTTCCATGGCTTCTCAACAGAGGATGCCGACAAGCATCTTATGGAGTTTCATGTGGTATGCTAAAAAATGAGACCAGCCAATGTGAATGAGGAGCAAGTCAAGTTGAGGGCATTCCCATTTACATTAGAAGCTAAGGCAAAGGAGTAGCTTTACAATTTACCTTCGGGATCAATGAACACATGGAACCAGTTGAAGCAAGCATTCTTGGAGCAATATTTTTCGGCAACAAAAATTGCAAGCATAAGGAAAGACATATGTGCAATCCAACAACAACATCGAGTGCCTTTTGGAGATTACTACGAGTGATTCACACATTTGGTTGCATCTTGTCCTAATCATCAAATTTCAGAGCATCTTTTAATACATTATTTTTATGAAGGATTGTGTGGTGCTGATCGTGTAACGCTTTATTCAGCAAGTGGAGAAGCATTCATGGAAAAAACACCAACAAATGCTAAGGCATTATTAAAGAACATTGCTGGCAACACATGACAATTTAGAGGGAGAGATGAGCTACCTCTTAAGAAAGTTAATGAGGTAAGTGCTAACTATAGTATTGAATTACAATTAGCTAACTTGACTAATCTTGTGCACCAGGTTATTCTGGCTCGAAAACAAGTGTGCAGTGTATGTTCAATGATGGGACATGCCACAGATATATGCCCTTCATTAATGGATCAAGGTGGTCTTGAGCAAGCTAATGCGTTAGGAGGGTTTCAGGGGCAACAAAGACAAAAGTATGATCCATACTCCAACAACTATAACGCAGGGTGGTGCGATCATCCACACTTAATGTGGAACAATCAAGACAATGGACAACAATCTGTTCCCAACAACTATAACCGTCCACCTGGCTTCTTTCACGTAAGACCGCAAACACCATTTCAGCCTCAACAACAATAAGCTCCAAGTAAGTTTCTTGAGGATTTAATTGCTTCTTTAGCTAACTCTACTCAATCTCATCAACAGAAAACATACAAAGCAATTGAAAACCTTAAGCGCCAAATGAGTCAGTTAGCAAGTTTGATGTGGCAGCAACACCAACCAGAAAGGTTGCCTAGCCAAACCGTGGTGAATCCAAATGTGGAGCAGATGAATGTTGTGACTTTAAGGAGTGGAAAAGAAGTTTTTGAGTAGCCAAGGATGCAAAAGAGGACTACAAAAGATACAAATGAGTAAGGGGAGCAACAAACCAAAAATCTTGAGCAAGATGAGGCTTAAATAGAAACTGTAAAGTCTCTTAAAGATACAGAGAACAAAAAAGAATCTGATAAGGTAAGTAAAGAAGTTCAAAATTCATTTAACTCATGTGTCCCTATTCATTTTCCTCGTAGGTTTATGAAGTCTAAGAAAGAGCAAACTGATAAGGAAGTCTTGGATACTTTCTGAAAAGTCCAAGTGAAGTTACCTTTTTTAGATGCCATAAAACAAGTACCCAAGTATGCAAAGTTCCTTAAAGAGCTTTGTACGAACAAGAGGAGATTCAATGATCAAGAAACTGTGGCATTAAGCGAGGAAGTATCAGCTGTTTTGCAGAGAAAGCTACCACCGAAGTTGAAGGATGCCGGTAGCTTTACCATTCCATGTGTAATTGGAGGGAAAGAGTTTGGGAGAGCATTGAGTGATTTGGGGGCGTCCATCAATCAGATGCCATATTCAGTGTATGAATCACTAAACCTTGGAGACTTGAAGGAAACAAAGGTAGTAATCCAGTTGGCAGATCGTTCAAATAGATATCCCAAAGGCCTATTGGAGGATGTACTTGTGCAAGTGAATGAGCTTATTTTTCCCATTGACTTTTTTGTTCTTGAGATGGAACATGACCCTATGCCTACTGCACTTCCTCTTATATTGGGAAGACCATTCCTTAGAACAGTGCGTACGAAGATTGATGTCTACGATGGTACTTTAACCATGGAAATTGATGCAGAAAGCGTCAAGTTCAAAATCTTCAATGCTATAAGGTACCCTAGTGATTTTGAAACTTGTTTGTTTATTGATGCATTTGACTATTTTGTATAGGATTGTTTTAATGAATGTGTGGGACAAGACAATTTAGAGAAGGCGTTAGTGCATAGCATTACATATGGAAAACTTAATTATTCCGAGCACATTGAAGAAGAATTGATCCAGACAGTGGCAGCCCTTGAGTCTCTTTCACCAATTCGTGGTAAGTCTTCTTCCTATTTTATTTCTCATTCTACTTCTAACGAAAAAATTCTTCATTCTGTGATTCAGGCACCCAAATTGGAGCTTAAACCGATTCCTAAACATTTGAAGTATACATTTTTGGGAGAGGATGAAACATTACCGGTCATCATATCGTCACAACTCACAGCAGAAGAGGGGGAGAAACTGATTCGGGTACTGAAGGATCATAAAACTGCCATAGCTTGGAGCATTGCAGATATCAAAGGTATAAATCCAACTACATGTATGCATAGGATTCTGCTGGAGGAAGGTGCAAAACCTATAAGGGAAGCTCAACGCCGTTTGAACCTACTCATGATGGAGGTCGTAAAGAAAAAGGTTATCAAGCTTCTTGATGTTGGCATCATATATCCTATCTCAGACAACAAGTGGGTGAGTCGTGTTCAAGTAGTTCCGAAGCGATCCGGAGTCACAGTTGTTAAGAATGAAGCTAGTGAGCTAGTGCCTACATGTGTGCAAAATAGTTGGAGAGTCTGTACAGACTATCGGAAGATAAACAACACCATACGCAAGGATCACTTTCCAGTTCCATTCATTGATCAAATCTTAGAAAGGTTAGTTGGTCATTCTCATTATTGCTTTCTTGATGGATATTCTGGATATAATCAGATTGCAGTTGCTCCAGAGGATCAAGAAAATACAACTTTCACATGTCCATTTGGCACATTTGCATATCGAAGGATGCCGTTTGGACTTTGCAACGCCCCCGCCACATTTCAAAGATGTATGGTAAGTATCTTTTCTGATATGATTGAGAAAATAATTAAAGTGTTCATGGATGATTTTTAAGTTTACGGTGATTCTTTTGATACATGTCTACATAATATGTCCCTAGTTTTAAAACATTGTCAAGAAACTAATCTGGTCTTAAATTGGGAAAAATGTCATTTCATGGTTTCACATGGATTAGTTCTAGGGCATATCATATCTGAAAATGGAATTAAAGTTGATAATCTAAAGTAGAACTTGTTAGTTCTTTACCCCTCCTTACTATTGTCAGGGAGGTTTGTTCTTTTCTTGGACTTGTAGGTTTCTATCGTAGGATTGTGAAGGACTTCTCAATGATTTCTAGACCCTTGTGTCGTTTGCTTCAAAAGGATGTAATATTTTATATGAATGAAGAGTGTGTGGTAGCATTCAAAAAGCTTAAGGAGTTGTTATCCACAGCTCCTATGATCATGCCACCAGATTGGAGTTTAGCTTTTGAGTTAATGTGCGATGCTTCAGAGTATGCCGTCGGTGCAGTTCTAGGACAGTGTGTCAACAAAGTGCCACATGTCGTCTCTTATGCATCACAAACACTCAATGATGCACAGTTGAATTATTCAACAACAGAGAATGAGCTTCTAGCTATTGTATTTGCTTTAGAAAAATTTAGATCTTATCTGATTGGAACTAAAGTTATTGTGTTTTCTGACCATGCAGCTTTGAAGTATTTACTCACAAAAAAAGATGCAAAACCGCAACTCATTCGACGGATACTTCTGCTTTAAGAGTTTGACTTGGAGATCAAGGATAAGAAATGGAGTGAGAATGTTGTAGCAGATCATCTTAGCAGACTTGTGCACTCAAACACAGAGGAAGATTTCATCCCTTTACGTGAGAGTTTTCCGGATGAGCAATTGTTTTCATTAAAGGTTACCGACCCTTGGTATGCAGATATTATCAATTACAAGGTCACCAAAAATATTCCGGATGATTTTACACGTGCTCAGAAAGATAAGCTTGTCAAAACCGCCAAATACTACGAGTGGGATGATCTTTATTTGTGGAAATATTGCCCTGATCAATTGATTAGAAGGTGCGTCCCTGAATCTGAGTTTAAATCTATTCTAACTTGTTGTCATTCTTTTGCATGTGGTGGCCATTTTGGAGCAAATAAGACAGCCCTTAAGGTGTTAGAGAGTGGTTTTTATTGGCCTAGTTTGTTTAAGGATGCGTACGAGTTTTGTGCAACATGTGATCGTTGTCAACAAACAGGTAACTTGGGCCCAAGAAATCAAATGCCACAAACCCTTATTTTGATTGTTGAGATCTTTGATGTGTGGGGCATTGATTTCATGGGACCTTTTCCATCTTCAAATGGTTTTCTTTACATTTTATTGGCTGTGAATTATGTTTCTAAATGGGTGGAAGCAAAAGCCACCAAAACTAATGATTCAAAAGTTGTTTCAGATTTTATTAAGACTAACATCTTTGCAAGATTTGGGACACGTAGAGCAATCATTAGCAATGAAGGGAGTCACTTTTGCAATAGAACATTTGAAGCGTTGCTTAGGAAATACAATGTCACACAGAAGGTGTCTACACCTTATCATCCGCAAACTAGTGGTCAAGCAGAAGTATCAAACTGTAAGGTGAGGCAAATTTTGGAGAAAACTGTGAGTCCTAGTAGGAAGGATTGGAGCATGCGCTTGAACGATGAATTGTGGGCTTATAGGACTGCTTATAAGACTCCTATTGGTATGTCCCCATTTCGGTTAGTTTATGGGAAACCATGCCGTCTTCCGGTAGAATTAGAACACAAAGCTTATTGGGTTATCAAAGCCTACAACATGGACATGAGTGTTACCGGACAGCAGAGGAAGCTTCAATTGAATGAGTTAGATGAAATCCGGAATGGTGCATACGAGTCTAGTTGAATATACAAGAAGAAATCAAAGACATTTCATGACAAGATGATATCAAGGAAGAGCCTTGCCATTGGACAGAAAGTTCTTCTGTATTCTCGCCTTCGGTTATTTCCAGGTAAGCTTCATTCTCGATGTGTTGGTCCGTTTGTTATAACTAATATTTTTCCTCATGGTGCAGTGGAAATCCAAAGTGCAAAGACCAGAAACGTGTTCAAAGTGAATGGACATAGACTCAAACCATATTACGAGTCTTTTGCGGAGCATGATGTGGAGGTTGTATCCCTCTAAGAACTAGCTCACCTTGGATGATTACTCTTGGTACCGTCCGGCTGCGGATGTTGATGCTAACTAATTAAGCACACAAATTAAAACCCTCTTTTGACAATTGTAGTAAAGATGCAAGTAGGGATCGTTCTAGACCGGGGATTAGGAGGGATTACTAAATCACTTGGAAACTGACTCAAAAACGTAAAACAAACGTTAAAAACACTAAACTAGACTTAAAGACTGCAAAACTAAACAATAAAACACTAAAACAAATCAAAAGACTTAAAGAATGCAAAACACTTATAAACACAAACTAAGACACTTTCTAACTAAATAAGACACTAAAGTAAAGGGGGATTGAGGTTTTGACGAAATTAAACTAAATGCAACGATTGTAATTTAAAGGCAGAATGTAAATATGAATGTGATAAAAATATGGATGAATGCTAGCTAGAAGGTTCTTCTCCACACATGTCACACTTGCATACAATATGATTTTCGGTTGGTCTTTCGATAAATTATGAAACTCAACACCCCGGGTTAATTAGGTCCGCTTAAATTAACCGTCAAGTTTTCCTTAAGTTAATGAATTGGATGATTGCATGCGACAACCCAAAGCATTCCCCACAAGTTCCCTACATGAATTGCATAATAGAGATACAAGCAAGAATCATTAAGCATCATGAAAACTATAAGTGTTGACGAGGCATTCGTTACTATGATTGCATGAAACTTATGCCAAGAATTTATTTAACGCGATTGTTTATAAGCAACCTCCACTACTTGTGAATATAAGTTCATAACTATTAGGTGAAACTCACTTATATTCTAGCGTCATATTCATGCATGAAAATTAAGCGTGCACTCTCAATAAACATACACAAATAAGTTATCGATCAAGTAGTTAAACAAATTGAATTCACCATTCATGAAATTCCAACCAAACGTAATCAAATCATATTGCAAGCATAAACATGGTTTCGAATCACCCCCTAGCTAAATAGGGATTTAGCCTCTCATGTTCACAACAAGAAAAATAAAATTTAATTTAAACATAATGAACAAAGGATTGATTACACCTAGAACGCACAACGAATCC
Organism: Pyrus communis; assembly: GCF_041283825.1. Classification (NCBI taxonomy): domain Eukaryota; kingdom Viridiplantae; phylum Streptophyta; class Magnoliopsida; order Rosales; family Rosaceae; genus Pyrus; species Pyrus communis. The sequence goes on from NC_142579.1 coordinate 16,028,174, forward strand.
ACTTGAATTTCTGCGCGTCTAAGCCCTCCTTCTTCTTCTCCTTGCTGCGGCAGTGATAGTCTAGGTGAGTTTTGGATGTTTTTCTGGTTTGGGAATGGGTTTATGGAGGTTTGGTGGTGCGGCAATGGTTGTGGAAGGTGTGGAATGGTGTGGAATAGAGTGGGGAGGTTGCGGCAATAGTGGAGGAAGGCTGGAATCACAGGGGGAAGGCACGGCAATCAGTGGGAATTGCTGCAATCACTGGGGAAGGCACGGCTTCTAGAGAAAAAGGTGAATGAGATTTTCGGCTAGGTTGAATGAATGGGATGTGGATGATTGAATTAGGGTTGGATTGGTTGCGGCTGTGATGGAGAAAAGGTGAATGGGTGATGTGGCTGCATGAATTATGGAGAATGGATGGGATGGTGGCTGCATGAATTAGGGTCAAAAATGGGAGTAACGGCTTAGATAATGAATATTAGGCTCCATGGCTGATTAGTGTGTATTGTTTATTAGGGTAAATGACGCACGGCTTTCGGGAGAGTGGAGAGAATTAGGGTAAAATAATATATGGGGGGCCACGACTTTAAGTGAATGGGGTGTAAAGGTGGCTACGGATGGAAGAATGAATTAGGGTGTATGGCTCAATAAAAAATTAGAATGAGAGGTATATGGTGCGGCTTATGAGAAGAATAAAAAAATGAAAGATAAGCTAGGGTTAAAAATAAAAGGTACGGCCCAGATTAGAAGTTAGAAGGCTTAGGGTGAATGGATGGGGACTTGCGGCTAATATGGATTTTGTGGCTGAAAATTGAAAGAATTAATGAGAGGTGAATAGGGTTATTAGGGTGTGACGACTAGCTTAGGAATTATATATGGTTTAGAAAAATAAAACCCTAGCTTATTAAATCAAAGGCTTACAAAAATTAGGAAATTAAATAAGAAATATAAAGGTGCGGCTAGGATTGAATTTGGGAGAGAAATAGGTTTAATTCAGAAATAAAAGGGCAAGGTGCGGCTAGGGTTAGGTTAGGAGAGGGAAATAGGGTTTAAGTGAATGACAATGGACTTAAATACCCCCCCCCCCCTTGCACGGCAAGGGAAGGAAAAGAAAGTGCAAGGGCACGGCTTGGGCTTTAAAGTGGGCTAGGGCCATGGTTTTGTGTCCTAAAATGCATACAAGGCCGTCAAAGTGGCTAGAAAATACGGACGTTTAAGTTTAGGAAAGGTTACCAAAATGGGAAACTTAGGGTTAACTTTCCTACTTCAAGTAGGAAACCTTGTTTGAGTAGGATTCCTCGTTTTGGTAAGAATTCATTGTCTTTTTATGTCATTTTCAAATTTTCGTTTGCTTTTTCTGAGTTTTCTTATGTACTGAATTATTTCTTTTCTTTGTAGGAATATTTGGTTATGTCCACCCTTGGAGGTTATTGCAGAATTGAAGTTTGGGGGTCATCACTTGATTTTATTGCAAATTGGGGAAGTTTTCAGTCCAAATGCTTTATTTTGTTTCTTACTATTTTATTTTATTTTTATTTTATGCATTATTGTGTTTTCTGACATTGGGGACAATATCCAGTTTAAGTTTTGGGGTAAGGATTGAAAAAATTACCAAATTGAAAATTTTCGTCCCTTTGACTAAGAACTGGTTTCATTTGTTTCCTTGTTGTTGCTTTTTGTTTTCTTAATTAGTTTTGTTTACCCTAAACAAAAAAATTAATTCTGAAGATTTGAAAATCCAAAAATATAATTTTATTTTCTTTATTGTTTTGAATTAGATTTTTGTTAGTTTCCTGACCCAATGATATAATTGGATTGAATTTGAACCACGGTGATCAAGAACTTAGTAAGCATGTGTTGTGGGAAATTTCTTATTCTCTTATTAGCTTTGTACATGTTAAATCATCTTTGAAAAACCAAAAGCATATAGCCTTGTTGATGTGAAACTAAAGCATAATTTAAAGCTTCGTATGTGAACATAGTGACCATATACAACCTATGTGAGTTTTTGAGCCTATTGAAAGTGTGTGCATTTTTAATACACTCCTATTCTTTCATGTGTGATGAACTTATGTGACTTACATCTCTAGAACTTGTGTAACGATCTTTCAAAATGTTTGTCATTGATTGCTTGAACTTGAAAAGGATAGAGGCATTAGGTTTATCACCATGTCCCAAATAAGCATGTTTCCAAAAGAAAAATTATATCATTAGATTGCCAATTTGAGTCGTATATGTTGAGCCTTTTATTTCTTATCACCAGATATGTCTACCCTTATACCTTAAACATTTTTCCTTACCCTTTCCAAGCTAGCTAGTGAGCAATGTGAGATTGTCTTATGAGAAATGTTTGTGAAGTACTTTGAAGGAGTTTGGCAAAAGAATAAGTGTGGGGGTATTTCATGTTTGTATTTAGTTATGTGCGAAAATTGGTTCACTAAAAAAAAAAAAAGAAAGCAAAAAAAAAAAACTAAGAAGAAAAAAAATAAACAGAAGGAGAAGAAGAAGAAGAAGAAAAGAAAAACTGTATACAAAGCAAATAAAAAGTTTAGGGGTGCGATTGGAGGTATTAGTAGAGTGGTTGGAGAGCCTGAGTTCTTATAAATCTCAACAAGAGAATTGCTTGCAATGCAGCTTGGAACTTGTGTTTACCTACCCTTTCATTTATATAACCCTCTCCCAAAGCCTCATTATAACCAATAAAAGTCCTCTTGATTTAAGTTTTGCAATTATGATTGTGGAGATAAGATCTTTATGGAAGCTTATGGTAGATCTTTCACATTTGATTCTTTGAGTGAAACATGTTAAACTAAACATATGTGTGATTGAGTGTATGTCCCGTGAAAAGGTCACTAGTTTGCATGTGGTGTTTTAAAACAAAACTTGAAATTGCATTAGTATGGCTATTACACACACTACACTTCAAGGATGATTAAAAGGTCACTGTTAACATTTGAATCAGGAAGATGAGCTTGGATTAGCTTGTTTGGTGCTAGCTAAGGTTCTTGATGATTTGTTTTCTTGAATGAAATTTTATGAGGGTCACATAAGGGGAAGCTAATGTTTTTCATGTTTTCTTTGTTTTGCTCGAGGACTAGAAAAAGCTAAGTGTGGGGGTATTTGATAAGCTCATATTTATATAAATTTTACATCAAATTCACTTGTCTTTTCTTAGTTAGTTCCTTGTATTTTTGAGCTATTTACTTTGTTTTTGTGTTTTGTAGGATTTGTCAAGTAAAGAAAAGAAAAATAGCACAAGTGGAATTTTAAGTAACAAATTCGTCAAAACTGCCTGTGCAGGTCAGCTTACTTTGGAAGCAAGTTGCGGACAGCTCAGAATGAATTAGAGAATGAGCCTTATATTCTTGGAAAGCTACGGATGTCTATTTTCTAGATTTCACGGATTGTAAATATCATTTTTCTAGAAGAAGTTATGGCCGTTTTAACACTAAAAGGTTCCCAAGAGGCTGAGCAGTTTGTAACTGATAAGAAAGCATTGAAAGCAGTAAATCCAATAAAACTAGCAGCCAAAATTGATGCAGCCAAGAACAAGCCAGCTGACATCTATTCAAATATCAGAGGAAATGGAAAATTAAGAGGGAGTAATGGGCATAAAGGTTGCCCAAAGAGTTATAATTGTTTTAGCATTTCCTCTCACTTATTGTCATCACTAAATGACTATTAGTGGGGTGAGTTATGGAGAAAAAATTGTGGCAGCAGAAAAGAAGAAAAGGACTGCAGGTAGCAGCAGCAAAGGGTGGAAAAAAAGGGTGGAAAAAAAGGTGGAAAAAAAGATAGAAAGAAAGGAAGGAAAGCAAGGAAAAAAGGCAAGGCTGCTGCATTGGGGAAGGAAGGAAAGGAATGAGGGGTTTTATCTTCTCAAACTCATGTCCTTCTTTTGGTTTAATTTGAGAATTATGTGTAACTAATTTTTAGTAGTTAGGGGCTGTTTTGAAGCCCCGAATATGATTGCAAGTTTGTTATGACATTTCATTGAATTACTTTTATGAATGGATGAAAATTGGTTCATTACTTGTCTCATTGATGAATTCTTTATGTGTTTTCTACGGATGCATACTTAGTAAGCATATCTAGGATTCTAATGCTATGAATATGTGTGTGCCTGCCCTTGTCAAATGAGGACCTACATATGTTCTAGAGTAGTACTTGTTAATTACAATTAACATGTGAATCAATTTCTAGGATAAGTAAGACAATGCTAGTACTTACGATGCCTTGTGATGACTCAAACTCTTTTCGTTCTTAATGATTTCTATTGGTTAAATCTATGAACACACCATTCTAGATTGCATGTTAGGGACTAAGTTAAGTTGAAAACGACATTCTCTTAACATACTACATAAGAAAGAGTAATAAGTTGAGTTCTAACATTGAGCCAACTTGAGCATCTTCATCCGAAAATGAAAGGAATTTGAATGAAACATAACCCATGATTATTTGGTGGTGGATAACAATTTCCCTAACTCGTTTTTCTTAATTTGCGAACTACTAAAAATCTGTTTTTGTCCTGTTTTTGTTCGATTTAATTTAAATAGCAAACAACTCCAAAAATCCCAAAAGTTTGTGTGAGTGTAGCTCCGTGTGTCTAGTATCTGCATATAAAATTTCGTAGACTTTAGATAAGTGTAAGTCGGTCTAATAATTATTTTTTGGTGGCTGGTCAGTAGGGACAACAACCCAGTTTTTGTGACATTTGAAGTAGTTAGATAAAACAATCTTCTGCGGGAAAGACATTTATTTTCATATGCTACAATTGACAAATCTTATTGTTAATAAGGAAAATTAATAGGGCATTTGTGTGCTACTTTGTGGTGTGCTTTTAATCCTATCAAATTTCTTATGACTAGATCTCTAGCCTGGAACTGCCGGATCTTGCCCTTTTTGTTGTAGTTCGAGAGGAGCTGCTGCTGGTAGGCCGCGATGTTAGTGATGGTCTGCTCGCGTTTCTCTTCTGCCAGATCTATGCTTGTGGCCATCCCTTTACTATTCTGCTCAATGCTTGGCAGTAGAATGCTAAAACTTGGCACGATGACATCGGGATGAATTGCCTTTGAACTAAATGCTAAAAAGAAAGGAGTCTCACCGGTGGCTCGTCATTTGGTCATGCGATATGCACATACACATCCAAGGAGTTCATCTGGCTACTTTCCCTTCTTGTTGGAGGGGGATTTCTTGAGGCAGTCGAGGATCATCTTGTTGGATGCTTTGGCCTTACCCATTTCCTTGAGGATATCTCGATGTGGACATGTGTTGCTTAATGCCATACTTTTGGAAAAACATCGCCAAATCTTTGCCCACGAATTACAAGCCATTGTCGGTGATGATGGATTGAGTGATGCTAAATCGGCAAATGATGTTCCGTCTTATGAAACACTTTATGTCTTTATAAGTTGTGGTTGTCATTGGCTCTGCTTCCACTTATTTGGTGAAGTAATTGGGTACCACGATTATCATGCATCTGCAACCAATAGTGGGTGGTATTAGCTCTACCAAGTTTATTGCCTACTTCATGAACGGCCAATGACTCGTCTACGGGTGTAGTTCACTGGCAGGTAATGCTAGTACTAGCTTATAGCGTTGGTAGTGGTCGCACTTTTGTACTAATTCCTTAGCGTCTTAGTGCATGGTAGGCCAGTAGTAGCTTGCGTTTACAGGCTTATGTGCTAAGGATCAACCTTCAGAGTAATTTCCACAAACTCCTCCGTGGATTAAGCTTAGAACCTTTAGGTCGTCTAGAGGCGCTAGGCAGCGGAAATGTAGTCCAGCATAAGATAGTCGAATGAGAATGCCGTTCCACATGTAGTACTGTGTTGCCTTTATTTGGAGCTTTCTAGACTCCAATATTTCCATGAAAAGTGTGCCATTAACCAGGTGGTTTATAATGAAATCTTGCTAGTTTGAAGTTGTACAAACCTGTGAAACCTCGGCTGTTGGCTCCGCCTCTATGTTTGGCTTGTCTAGATACTCCACTAGAATAGAGCGTTTGAGTTGGTGGTTAAGGGCAGAGCCTAGGCCAACTAGTGCTTCCGTGTGAGCATTGTCTGCCTGCGGAATTTGAGTGAGGGTGTAAGTCTGAAATGTCTCAAGTAGTCTGGCTAGAGATTAGCTGGGAATTAGAATAAATTGCGAGTTTTTTCCCCGCCAAGTCTTTTGCTATTCGGAGGCCTGCTAGTAGAGCCTTGTACTCTGCTTCATTGTTGGATGTTTTGAAGCCTAGAGTGATCACCTGCTCGGGCATCGAACCATCTGGGGTGACAAGGACAACGCCTACTCCCGAACCTTTGTAGTTAGATGCGCCGTCGACATGCAAATGCCAGAAGTCTCCATTGGGCGAAGTGGGCGTGGCTAAGGTGTGCTCGGTTGCTTCCAGGACATCGTTAGGTTGCTCTGTTGCTTCGCCTAGGCTAGGCATGAAGGCACAGTAGGGAGTCATGGAGCTGGGCCCATGTTACATGTAGCAGGAGATGCTCAATTGCCGGTATTAGGTCGCTCTATAGCTGAATTATGAGGCAAGGGTCAGCTGGGGTAGTGTGACACGAAGCAGGAGGTGGTGCTCAACTTGCCAGTACATGTTGCTCATATGTAGAATCTTCTGGGACGACGAGAACAAAACTTGCTTTCGAGTGTCCTTCTAGTGTTCATATGCCCTTGGCATGCCTTTTGAGCTGAGTTGTTGCGTTTGTCAAAAAACTTTGCACCGCCAGTTTTTACGCCTTTATCATTGCGCGTCTGGATTAGGCAGAATAGTGCGTCATTAGGATGACTGTGTGCGTCTGAAGGTATAACATAAGCTTTCGGGTTGCAACAATTATCCCAAAAGTTAGCTTTTGAATTTCGGGTAGTTGGTTTCCGTATCGAGGAGAGCTTATTGTTGCTTCAAATGCAGCTACTCGTCCAGTCAGACCTTAAATCTTCTTCAGAGCAGTAGAAGACCTCATATTCAAGATCGTTCGAATTTTCCTTGAATGTGCATCGGCAAACCTCGTCCCAAAGTTCATACTTGTCTGCCAGAGCGAAAGAGTATGCCAGAGTTAGATCTTCTTTCGTGATTAATTCTTTGAACAGCGGATGGTCTGCTCGGAGTCCTTTTTGGAAGGTTGCTCTAGCTATTGAGTCGTTGTGTTTGACTATCTTTGCCTTCTATGCTTTGAACCTTTTCATATAGTCGCGAAGCGACTCCTTTGGGCTCTTCTTGACATTGAACAAGTGGTAGGACTTTTTTCTTTATAGAGGATCATTGCACTTCGGTTGTGGTTTAAGTTTTTCTTCAGGTCTCCATCCTTTTCGAAGGATGTGAAATGTGGCATACTGAACTTGCATGGAGGCTCTGTTTGCTCGATCTCATCTGTGAAGGGTGACCTGCTTATGTTGGTCATGTCCCATCGTAGTGCCTCATCTGTGAAGGGTGACCTGCTTATGTTGCGTTGGAAATCGCATAATTATTCGGTCAGGAGCCTTTCTACTTCTTCATGAATTTACCATTGTTCGGGGTAATGGAGCTCTGGGCTAGTCCCAACAATGACCTACTGGCCTAAGCTGCTCTTCTACGTGCTCGGCTCGTCTATGCCACGGCTACGGTGCATGTTGTTTGTTCCTAGCAGGCGAGGAAATTCTTCACATACTGCTGGTTGAGCTTGAGCCAGACTGAGTGACGGTTTCTCTCTATCCATTGTACTGCCTACTCCGATGTGAGGTGGATAATGCTCTTAAAGGCCTAGCTGCAAATGAACATTTCGCCTAGAAAGTTGCTTAAGTTGACTATCGGAGTGTGGCCCCAACTGTGAATATATGTTGGTTTGTGGGCCTAGTTGAGAGTGCACATTCCTCTGCACGCTAAAATGATAGTATACACCATCTCGGGGCCCATTCTTGATTATGCATTGCCTAAACGCTCAATTCATGGTTGGTCGAGTGGCTGCTTGTCAACACGCTACTGGAGAGGTTATTCGTCTGCCCTTATCCTACTTCGGGACACCTCGTCTGGGGCACGTTACATCTTGGTGTGGTGCAAAAGTTGATTCACCAAGGTCGTCTGTTGTGCGAGGATGTTCGTCAATTCTATGAGTTGTCGAGACAAGTGTTGTTCCCCATTTGGGTCAGAAGAGCTTGGAAGGAATACGTCTCCTTAAGCAATGAAAGTGTGGTAGACTCTGGGCGTGAGATTTGAGTTACGAAATCTCAAATCCATGGAGAAATGTGGTGAAAATGTCATTCGTTCAATTGTAGGCCCAAAAATTTGAAGTCGAGACGATTGAACTAATCTTAGACCGATTTGGGCAACTTGGAAGGCAATGGGAGAAAGCTGGGCCACGGACGCAGGCTGGCCAACGGGAGTGGGCTACTCGACGTGTGGCGCACATGGGTGCGAGGTTAGGGCTCGACTTGGCAATGTGTTTGGTTCGCGCCGGGCTTGAGTGGCTTAGGCTGTCTTACTTAGAGCTTGGGCCCGTGTGGGTTTGAATGGCATGACTTAAGCCGTGGTTGTGACATCGTGGGCCTTGCTGAGGGAGGCTGCCGTGGTGGTTGCCACGGTGGTGCCCTATGGGGGTGGTGTCATTCCACTCATAATTGTTTTAAGCCTTGTAGATCGCTCGGTCCTAATCCTTGAACGTTGGAATTTTCACTCGTCGAGGTTTCTGAATCTCTTGCCATTGTACTCTTCTTTTACGTTTTATCAAAGAATTTTTTTTAAATAAAAATTTCAAGAATAAGAACGTACAAAAAATCTACAAGTGAACAAGAAAACGAAAAACCTTGAATGCGAGAGTATTCTACCAGCATTTGATCAAGACTCTCAATTAAAGCACCAATTTGTGGATCCAAATTTCTTCCTTCTTGTTCTTGGAGGAAAATGCACCTGCAAAAGCAATTAACAACTTAGGTTAAGGCCAAGACCCTCACACGCCCATGATGAATTGGAAGGGAGCTTTGGCCGATAAACCTCCGATGCCAAAGTTAGAATTTTGAGGGAAAAGTGTTTGGAGAATTTAGAGAATTTTGCAAGAGGATTCAACTTAGGTTTTTGGAGAAATGAAGTGGCATTTATAGGGGTGTGGCCGGCCCCCTTTGGAGAGGTGGGAACCGGCCACATTTGGTGGTTTTTGGGTAAGCACATACTTTGAACTTCCCCATGATAGGGTGAAGCCGATGTATGAGTCACAAAGGATTGGAGCCCACCACGGTGGAAGGCCTACGAAGAGATGTTCAAAGCATCTCTCGCTTATCAACTTAATGTTTGTTTTGTTGAGGGAATGGTGTTGGACTACATCAATTTCATTTTAGTCTTATTAAAAGAACTTGGGCCTATCACAACCATTGGTCCAAGTTTATATGAATTAGTAGTATATAATACTCCCACTATTTCGATGAAACAAGCAAGACTATATGGAACGACTAACGAATGCATTGCATCCTCATATGGACTATATAGTCATTTTAGGTCTTACGATGATTATGAACCGTTTGATTTGATCCAACACGAGCCTTGTGTTAGACCTTGGGTCTAAGGTAGGTAGTTGTTGATTTTAGTTACACGTTTAATCTAATTAAACCGTCATTTCTTACTGGGTGTTGGACCCAACTATTCCAATTTGCATGCAAATAAACAAAAAAGGAATACTTGAAATAAAGAGAAAGGCTTATGCCCTTTTACAACACATCTGAAGGACTTATGCCCTTTTACAACACATTTGAACTAATCAAATTACATTCAAATCTAAACTACTTAACCCAAACATTCATAATGTAAAGCGGCCAATCACATAACTCAATTATCATGGCCTTCGGTTCATAATCACCATTTTCTTAATCAATCACATTAGCTAACAAAGCAACTGCAATTGGTTTTCGGATTCATAGAATTGATTCAAATGGAACTAAATGAAATGAAAATCCAATGCTCATTAAAGAAACAAAACCATTTTTGTTCTCATCATAATTTGGGCCGAAATTGCAATGACCACAACTATTGGGCCACAATGCTAAAACATAAACTTTTGGGGTCACTTTATAAAAACACAAGAGTCCACAACTTCATGTAATTATAACTAAAACCCAAAAAATTTCAACAATTACAAAAAACTTCATTAAAGGAGCAAAACAATTTGTCCTGTAGTGATTTTGGGCCTCCTTTACGTAAAAACGTAAACTTTTGGGCCAAAGTACAAATACACAAAAGTATCATAACTTTATGTAATTGCATAAAAGCCCCAAAAGTACCCCCACTAATGGCTGGCCGGTCATGCTAGTTGAGTTATGGGTTGGTTTTGTTGAAAAACAACAAAGTGAAGGGCTTTCAAGTTACCTCCTAGCTCCTTAGATCTTCCTTGTGATTTTCTTCCTTTTGATACTCCTTTGCTCCTAGAGGATGTGAGGAAAGGATCTCCAAGAACACCAAAGGTTTAGTATCTCTAAGTCTCAACACCAAGGATGAGGTGTGAAGATGAAATGGATGACATAGAGGAGGAAAAGATTGCTAGCTATTTTTCCCCTAAGTGGCCGTCCTCTTTAGAGAAAAAGAGAGAAAAAGGTTTATCTTCTTTGCCTCAAGAAAACCCTAGTGAGAGAATGGCTATAAAGTTGCCTTTATACCACCTCACATGTGAGTGGCAAACTTGCAATTATCCTAAGTTTGCTACCACTCACCCTTGGCCGGTTTTTGACTTTGTTTTTGGGTTATTTCCATTGAGTTTTCGTTGTCACACAACCTAAACTCAATGGGCCTTGTGGACCAAAAACCTTTTGGGCCCCGAAACCCAAAACCAACTTAAAACCCCAATATTAATCTTGACCTTTCTCAATTAAACTATTTAATTCCTTATCCATCTCATTTATATTTCTCCACTTTCATCCTTACTTGGTGTACGATCCACTAGGTTCCAATTAGTAAGGCAGTGGGCGATTGTTACTCTTAACAATCGATTGTTAATTGAAACTACATTTCAATTCTCCTTTTGATGAAAATTAGTGTTTGCTAATCCTCAGGGCTTCCACAAACCATGAGTGACACCTAGCAGTATGTCATGGCTACCCAAGCTAAGTAGAAGTGGTTGGAGAACCTATCTAGTTCCAATTACAATGCAATATGGTCTTTCTCTAATACAATACTCTTAATCACATTGTTTGAGTGATAGTTTGTTTCATGTCTACTATCTAATGTGATACTTCGTAAGTCATATTCGAATGCTTTGGCCAAAGACTCCTGAATCATATCTCAGAGTATTCTTCCTCCACCATGGAAGGTTAGAGATCCCTTGTTGTGCATTCATATGCCTACATGACTAGATAGCTTGATCCCAACAATGTCGTGGACACTCTCGATGGAATGCCTTTGACATGATGAAAGATCAAGGACCTAACCATTAGACATCTATGATGCCTCAGGTCAAAGGACTACTTTGCATATTGCAACTTACGAGTTCTTACAGGACATGTATGTTCAAACTCTCTTTTGATCGTTGTTCAGTGTACTCGATTACCTTTTGAGTACCTATGTGTTTGTCTCAGTGTCCAACACTAAATGACTTGAGACTAGTCATACTCACACTTGAGTTAACATAACACATACTAACCTTAGTGGATTGTCAATGCCGAATTGGCAATCCTATGGCTAGGAACGTTTTAGGAATGAATATAAGAGAAAAGTCTCGTTAATCTAACTTACTTAGATTACTTCTCTCTTAGATTAAATACATTCCTTGGATTCCCTTATTACTTAAACACATAATACAATAAACAGTGATTAACAATAAGTTTTGCCCTTCATTAAACATATAATAGTTTAACACAATAAGTATTCCAAAAGCTTTTACATCAAATGAGTGGCTTTGTGGGCATACTTCCAACAAGGAAAGAAAAGAGGAAAGGAAATGAGAAAAGAAAGAACTTGTGGTTTCCCCTCCTTTGTAATGTAGATAATATCATTTCTTAAAAAATAAAAAATAAAAAGAAAAGAAAGAAGAGATAGCAAGAAATGAAAGGAAAGAAGAAAGATGCAAAAGAAAAAACTAGTGAGCCAAACTAGAGAAAAGAGAATGTAGTGAGAATTATTTTGCACTCCTATTATTTCAGATAATGAAGGAAAGTAGTGAGAATTATTTTTTACTTTAATCCACTATATTCTCAATTTCACAACACCCTTCATTTTTTAAAATTTTGCTCAATTCTAAGTTTTTTTGTTTTAGGGGCCTTTTTTTTTTTTTTTTTTATTTATTGAAACCTGTTTCTCCAAACTGATGGTCTAACTTTATGAATAGTAGATTTAGATATAACCATATGACCAACAAGGTTTAATATAGACTAACTCCAACAAGTTCTTCATTCCTACGCATTCACGGAGACTAAAATTTACTTTGAACGAATTGTCTACATGTTTTTGTTTTTTTTAGAACAAATGGTATTATCTACACTAAGTGAGAGGGGAGGTTAGCTTGGCCTCATAATGGGCTAGTAATAACGTGGGCTGCCATTGCCACAAAACCTATTTAAGCCTTCCTTAAGTAGGGGGTTAAATAAATTTGGAGAACAATTTCTATCCCTACAAGAAAGAGACAAAGAGCTAGAAGATATTGTAAACCTCTCCTCTAGATTTTGTTTTTCTCTTGCCTATGCAAAGAGTTGTTCATCATCGTTCTTCTTCTTCTCTGCACCACACCAAGGTAAGAAGAAAAAAAAAATTTCTTTCTTTTTTTTTTTTTTTTTTTTTTTTTTTTTTTTTTTTGGAGCCTCGGGGCTTAACAGAATGGCTTGGCAGGGGTCGAGGAAAAGATTGGGCAGTCACGGAGCTGTAGTGTAGCTAAGGCAGCTCAGGTGAGCTGTTATGGGTTGGCGTGGCGTGGCTTGCTGTTAGGGCCAGGAGCTAGCTTGGCTTGGGCCAAGGAGAATGGCATGGGGGCTGTGCTAGCTTACTTACTTGACTTTCAGTTGAGAAGTAGTCTTTGGCTGCCTCCAGAAAGCTTGACATCAAGCTGTTTCTAGCGTCCGGGTCTAGAGACAGAGTACAGTATCCATCTATAGCTAAGTCTTGATCGGTTTGTAAAAGGCTCACCACTACGAGAAGTAGGGGATGAAAATCCGTCACTTGGAAAAATGGATTTAGTTGTTAAAGAGATGTCAGAGCTTACTCCTTCTACTGCTACCACGTTTGTATTGCTTGCCAAGAAGGAAGAAACTGCTTAAGTTTAATTTCTCAGCTGCCCTAGATGGAGCAGTCAACAATAGAGCTACCAAGATCAAAGCTGTTAGAGATGAAGTGTCGAATGAGCAAATTGTTGAGTGCAAAGTGGTTGCTGAAGGCAGGATGGCTGCTTGAGAGTCCAAGGTCGTCTAAGCTACTAAATGAGCAATCTGCGAATTTTGGCGACCTTCATGCAATTTTGAAGTTTATTAATTTTCTAAAAATTTAATAAACTGCTTTCTTTACTAAATGAGTAGTCTGCTTGTTTGAAGCGTCTTGCAAAACTTTTAACCATAGGGCTAGCACCTGGAGACGCTACTTTTAGAAAAGCAGATGAGTCTGTGTAGCCATTATGGCCGTAAGTCTTGGTTTATTGGGGCGTGGAGTTGTTGAGTTCGTGTGAGTTGCTGCCCCTTGTCCATCACAACATGATAAAAATTTTGTGGAATATGATAATCATTAACTAATCACATCAAAATGAGTAGTTGTGTGGAAATTCATGGGTAGTTTGCCCCCTTTCGTTGAAGAGTAGACCCAAATGGGTGTCGGAGAATTAGTTTACCCTCTCACATTAGAGAGCTTACCCAAATGTGTGTCGAGGAATTAATTTACCCCCCCCCCCGGGGACCTGAGAGATTACCTAGATGGGTGTTGGGGAGTTGGTTTACCTTTTCACACTAGAGAGTAGACGGGTGTTGGGGAATTGGTTTACCCTCTCGCACTGGATAATAGACTCATATGAGTGTCAGGGAATTAGTTTACTATCGCACTAAAGAGCTTACCCAGATGGGGTATCAGTTTACGCTTTCACACTGGAGAGCTTACCCAGATGGGTGTCGAGGAATTAGTTTACCATCTCTCATAGGAGAGCTGATCCATATGGGTGTCGAGGAATTAGTTTACCCTCTGACATTGAAGAGTTACCCATATGGGTATCGGGAAATCAATTTCCCTTTTCACACTAGAGAATAGACCCAGATGAATGTTAGGGGATTGGTTTACACTCTCGCACTGGAGAACATGCAAGTCATTGTAAGTGCAACTAAGGAAAGTTAGATTGCTAAACAACTAAAATAATCCTTAGCATGTGGGGTCTTATTTGGTGAACTGTTATGAAACCTACGTAAGGGTGTAAGTGGGGAATGCAGTGAACTACTCCTAGACATTTTCCAAGTAGTATGCCATCCTTGGACATTTTGTTGTGTGCTCCACTGAGGCTTTGATTAGTGATCTGTTGAGAATCTGAATGGATCGCGAGCTTCTTCATCATTAAATCTTTCACTAGCCAAGTGCTATTAGTAAAGTCTTGTATTCTACTTCGTCGTTAGATGCTTTGAAGTTAGGAATACCACTGGCTAGATTTGAGTGACGGGAAGGCGTGGAGCATGAGTTGGCGCGACGGGGAGCCAAGAGATAAGTTTGGAATTGCCAAGAGCTGTTATGCATGATAGGGATGGCAAGGAACCATAGAATTGAGGCTGACTGGGCAGTGTTATTGTAGTAGAAGACGATGCTCAACTGCTAGTATTAAACTGTTCCAGGGCTGAGTTGCGTGCAGCAGGAGGCGATGCGTGATTGTTGGCGCTAGGCTGCTCTATGTATGGAACCGTCTAGGTAATGATGACAAGACGTGCTTCTGATCCCTAATGGTTGGAGGAACTATCTAGCAAATGATCACAATGCGTCATTCTAGTGTTTGTCTGCCCCAACACGTCTTTGGGCTAAGTTGTTGCATTTTTCGAAATGTCCGCTAGTGTCTGTGCCCTTACCATCGCACGTCTGGATTGTGCAGAATATGCATCATGATGATGATTGAGTGCCATAGCTTGCGTGGTTAAACTTTGGATCTCCTTCAGAGTAATGGCTGTTTGAACCACGGTCCCCTCTTGAGGTCGCGGAGGATCTAGTTGATTGTGATTGAGAACTTAATGCATTCTTTAGGTGTCTAGCTTTCTTTTATTTGGGAATGGTCTGTGGACTTGCCTCTCAGCTTGTTCTCGTCGTTGGACTTCTTTGCATTGTTATAAGGTGTCGGAGCCTTTAACTGCCTCCAACGATGACCTGTGGGTCTGTGTTGCTCTTCTTGTGTCCTGCTCTTTCGTGTCGCGACTACAATACACGTTGTTTATTCTTGGCTGGTGAGCTAGTTGCTCGTGGTCACGCTTGGCGTAAATTGCCAACTGAACTTAGTTTAAGCGTTTCTGCTTCATTCTGGTTCTACCTTTGTTAAGGCGATAATGCCTCAGCTGCCTCCGGTGGTGGTTTGCAGGTCTATACTGCTTCTCCTAACTGTTTGCAAATTTATGTCATGACTGCATTACATGTCATTCATCTCTAGCTAGCGAGCAGGCTGCTCATGACTGTGCTAAGTGTTGAGTGCTAGTTGAACTTGAGCTTGAGTATCCTCGAGCTTTTTCATGTTCCTCTGCGTTGCTTGCTCTGGTAAAAAGTCGAAAGAATTACCTACAAACCATGCCACAAGTAAAACTATGCCGGATCTAGGTCTTAAGTATTTGTCAGAGCATTGACCCAACTGTAGGTGTGAACTCACCTACTAGCCTTTCCAAGGGGTGATTAGCCTCTCAGCGCACTAAGATGGGAGAAAATGTTTTTGCGGAGGCCGATGAGGGAGTGCACATTGCCTGAACGCTTGGTTCATGGCTAGCTGAATAGTTGTTTATCGGGACATATAGATAACCATATGTAGTTGAGCGGCCCGTCTGAAGTATATCCCCATGAATGGTGGAAATGTAGAGGACATTAATCATGGAATTTGAGCTTCAACGAGTCAAATCTGTATAAAAATGCACCTACAAAACAATCAACATCTTTGATCAAAGATGTAAGCCTCACGCGCCCACGAGGTTTTGGGGGGGGGGGGGGGGGAGGGTTAGGCCAATGGATCTACAATACCTAAGTTAGTTTCTCTGGAAAGAGTATGTGTTTAGGGCTTTTAGGGGTAGCAAAAGCTTACCGAAATTTGGTAGAGATGGAAGAATATGCAGGGGAGTGGTCGGCCATGGTGTTAGGGTTTTACCCTACACATGATGGCATCCTGTTGGCCAAGGTTTATGGAGATAATATTCTCAAGATATTAAATAGGAAATAATATCTTGAGATAATGTCATAAATATCCCCAATTGATTTAAATATGGATTACTTACTTGAATGGAGTCAATCTTCAATTGAGAAATTTATTAAAGAAAGGATTTGGGTAATTAATCTTTATCTTTAATGCTTTGACTTTTCGTTGCCATGGGCAGGTAAGATGTGGACAGTTGTATTCAGCTACATAAATCTTCAGGGTTGCTGAGCTGCGCATAGAAGTATCTGAGGAGCCTGCCCATTTAATGAGGGCAATCTTTTGTTTCTTAAGCAAAAGTTCACATGTCGCCTCTAAAATATTTGGGATTATTTTAGGCTCCACAAATGCCCCCAAACCTACTAGGTTGCATATAGAAAAATGGCAGTAGGTGTAGAAATCCCAAGCTGCATGGGTGAATAGAGGTTTTTCTCAATTTGATTTAGACCTCATTCTTTGACTTGGAGATAAACTCTTCTAGGAAAAGGAAACCAATTGCCCTAACAACTATTTAATTCTACCTTAAGCAGGGGATTAAATAAATTTGGAGAACAATCTTCATTCCAATAAGGGAGAAAGATACTAGAGGAAATTTGTTCCCCCTCCCTATCTCTCTTCTTCTCTGGCCCTTGCAAAAAGTCATTTCTAGTTGTTATTCTTCTTCGTGCAGCACCAAAGTAAGATGAAATTGAATTTTTTTGTTCTTCTTCACCTTGGGTGGTGCTATCGCAGGGCAGCCATCGGTATGGTATGGCACGTCGGTTGGCAAGTGTCAGAAGTTGGCTCAACATGGGCTAAAAATGTGGCATGGCATGGACCATGACTTGGAGCGCTAAGGTGCAATGTGGAGCGAACCACGAGGCTCGAGCTCTTTCTGGAGGCCTGAATCTGGCACGAGCTAGTCAGGCATACCAAATGGTCTGGAGCAGCTGAGGTGATCATGAGTAGGTGAGGATCACCTTAAAGATCAACGAAGAGTGTGAGGCCAACCCCTCACTTAAGTTATGAGTTCCAACTGAGTTCATCGATGGTAAGTGAACTGTTTCATTCATGGTCTGCTTAAAGTTTTTTGTTGAGCTTGTCCTGACTTTAATTCATTGATCGTCCTTCTTACTTTGTGTAGATTCGAAATTTGGCTCAACTCCAAAAACTTCACCGAATATGAAGAAAACGCTTGTTGCCTTGAGCATTCCAGTTGAGTAATGTGAGTAACTCTGGCTGCTCAATCCTCTTCGTCAAGAGAAAGGCAGGCTGCCTCCGAATGAAGATTAAGCGGATAAAAGATGAGGCGTTTGCTTGTCTAATCATTATCGTGGAGCCTGCTACTAATGAGAATGGAAATAAGAGATTTTCCTTACCTGTTAGTAAGCCTTCAACTGAGAAGAAGCCAAGGTTGTTGAAAAGCTTACCTGGTAGTAAGCCTTCGACCGAGGCAGGCTTCTTCTGTTGTTGAAAAGCTTGTTAATTAATTTGACTTCTCCTAAAGGGAAGAAAAGGACTGTTGAGTCTGAGCCTGTAAACCTACTGCTCCGAAGGTAGCTATGACCATTGTTGACAGGATTGGCCAACAAAAGGGTTTGGTGGTGACACCAGTGTCTGGGTTTATATCGAATAGCAGGAAGGTGGATTCTGCTATTAAAGTGGCGCCTCGGCCTATTTCTCCAACTATTGCGACTGATTCGTCTGCTGAGAAGGGGAAGTCTGTTCGCATGGGCAGTTATGAGAAGTCCACTGAGTTTGGTTCTGAGGAATTTCCTGAGGTTTATATGCTGTTGAAGGCTGACCTACTTGAAGACGTCAATCCATGTGCCAAATTTGTTGATAACGTCAAGAAGGTGATCTGTTCACTCTTTTAATAAGTGTTCTGCTTACTCGATAAGGTCTTCTTTGTCTGCAATAATGCAGAAAACTTTGACCCTGGCAGCTGAGTCTATCCATGTTGATCCGGATGCTATCAAGGATGCTAAGGAGGTTGAAGTGGCATTGACGACTTAGCTTCGTTCAGCTGCTGAAAAGATTGAGAAACTCGAATCTGAACTTGCCATTTTGAATGCGTCTGATGTCTCTACACCCACTTCTATGTAACTGGAGACTGTTCTTTAGGAGGTCATCGATTTGAAAGCTAAGCTTAGTGTGACTCAAGCAATGCTAGAAGCTGCAGAGAAGGAAGTCAGTCGTGTTACACTATTGGTCTAAGACCATGAGCGTGTCAATTCAAAGCTACGATATGCTTGTTTTGCCAAGGGTGAAAAACTTATCTTCATGCATGGTGAAATGTCTCGTCTTAAAGATGTTGCCAGTCAGCTTGAGTCCAAGGAAGTAGATCTACAAGGTGCACTATCTGTTAACGAAAACATGAAAAAAAAAACAGATAACCTGTATGATGCTCACATTGAGCTTACTGAGGAGAATGCTCACCTGAAGAATGAGAGAGTCGATCACGAAGTGGCTCTTGCTTCTTGTCAGGCTGATTTCTACAACCTTGGCTATGTAGACAATCTCTAAGGTAGACCATCAGATTACGAGTTTTCGAGAAGGGCTTCGAGACTTACTCCATTTCTCCAATTGATTTACTTGACTTCTCGTTTGAAGCTGCCTTTAGTGGAGTAGCTGAGGTTAATCTGTCTAGGCAAAGGTGGTTGAGAATGAGCTAATGGAAACTTTGGCTGCTAAAAGTGGTGTGGTTGCTAAATGCATAGTAGTCGAGGAACCAATGGTTGTGCAGGCTGCCGATGAGTAGTCTTTTTTCTTAGACTTAGGAATTTTCTTCTTTTCTTTTTTGTTCTACCTTTTTTGAACTTTGTTGGCCTTCAAGATAGTTTATCAATTTGCTAGAAATTTAATAATGTTACAACTCATACCTTAAAATATTGTATTTTATTCCCGAGACATGTGAAATGACTATTTTGCCCTTGAGTAGGCATCTAATTATTATGCTTCGACTTGAGAATTATATCCTCGTACTTTCTTAAGTTTCATAACTTTACTCTTCATACATTGTTTAACATTAAAATTGAATTACGAATCAAGACCTCAAGGGTTTTTTTGTAATTAAAAACAATTGAATCGACAATAATGTAATTTCACTTCAATCATTTTAAGTGGGGTTATACCCACACCCGGCCCATTTTCTATATGTCTCCCTCACCATTTCTACAACCTCTCTCTAACTCTCGACACTCTCTCTTTCTCTCACTAAGCTCCGAGAAGGAACAACCACCAGTCTATCATCTCCTAAAAATATGAACCTTGAACCTTGAGGACATGGGGAATTCACCTGCAATGTTTCATGTGTCATCAAGAGCTTAAGTTATCTCTATCTCCAGTCCTCTATGTGTTCTGTCATTAACGTCGAGAGCTTGAGCTATCCCGATCTCCATCTCATGTATGATTAATCTACCCCTTTTGGTTACTATGGGTTCTAATCTATCTGTGATGAACATTATGTCGAAAATCTTTGGGGTTTAATTTTTGTCTTGAATCTATGCATGCATCTTACCTTGGCGATGAATTCTACCGAATGTCGTCGAGTTCGAAGCTAAGTGGTGACTGTCTGCTTGGAATTTAGCTTGATTTAGATTTTTAACGTTTTGTTGGGCTAACCTACGCTTGAATTCGTGGGTTTAATTCTCTACATGCACCCACACTCTCTGTATGAATTTTCGATGGTGAACCCCAAGCACTTTCCGGCGAGTTTAAGGGTTTTGGCACTCGAACTCTTTTGAACACCATTCCAGGTAACTAAATACCTATTTGCATGTGAGTTTTGGGCTTGAAATCGCCAAGTTTTGACATGCATGCACTCTGCCAACCCTTTTTCTAGATTCTGGCAAGTTACATCGATCGCCAATCGTTGAATCCAAGAGGGATTCAACCTCTCCTTGTCCTAATCGAGTTCGAGCGGCCCTAAATCGTGTTCTAGGCTATAATTGCAGTTTTTGGTGAGACTTCAGTGATCAACCACGGTGATCTGTGATTGTCACCGTTAGTTCTAATGGTAGAGGTTGAGATTCTGTTAACTTTAACAGAATCTTGTAATGAAGAAGGTATATTTCGTTAAACCCTATATAAACCTCACCACACCAGTGCTTGGCACCGTCAATGATGAGTGTGATGTCTACTTGCTGAACCACAGCATGAGTACGATGGAGCATTCATTAGGTACAGCAGCCCTCGGCGATGCGTGGTCAGAGCACAGTGGCTCGTGATAAACATAAGACCTAACCCTAGGTTTTTCGGTGTTCTAAATCACGTTACCCTCATTTTGTGCAAATTTGACACCTAAATAGTAGATTTGGACAATGTTCCACAAATTCATGTTTTAAGCTTATTCTAGCTTATGTTGATTGTCACAGGGGGCAAAAAGCCTATTTGAGATGGACACTCTGCTTACCTGTGAGTGGACCCTTCAAAAAACTAAAACGTTTTAACATATATATATATATATGCCTAATATGCCGATGCATATTAATATGGTAGTCTCTGACGAGACGTGATGATATTTGATAATATCTTTAGATCATCAGTAATCTATTTTCACCACATGGTCATCATGTGATATGTCATATAGCTATCTTCAACCGTAGATTTATTTACAGTGATATTTGTCCTAATAAACGCTAGGGTTGATAATTATTACTAGTATTGAGATTAACTAGTTGATGCTAGTATATTTCTTGCTTACTACACATGTGTTAGTGGATGCTAACATGATTCATTGACGGAAGGTATGATTTCTGGACTTGACTTGATTGTTTTTTGACGATATTGATGAATGAGATTTTACTATTGTGTTAGTATTATTATTAAATAGTTTTCACTATATATGTTTCAAAACAGGGGTTATTATGTTTAATGATGATTTTATAATTGTGATAAAACTAGTACACTCACGTTTTGTTTTATTGACCCCTTCAGGACGTAACGAGAATAAGGAGAACATCGGTAGGGACGAATAGGTTTGCAGTGAGGCTTTCATCCTCTGGACTTTGGGTGATGTCTCATTTACTACAGTTTTATCTTTGTTGTAATAATTATGGCATAATCGTACTTTTGATTATGCATAGCACTGCACTTTGTTGTATCTACTGTTGTGTGAAACTTCTAGCTACTTTGATGTTATGTGAAAATAACGGGGTTAAACCCGAGATAATTTGTGTCTCCAAGTAAGAGGGATGATAAGTATTTTCTTGTAGCAGCTTTGGATTTATATTAAATGAACATCATTGCTCAAATCCTTACACATCATAAATATCTTATTGTGGCTTCGTCATTAAGTTGGCTGTGGCGTCATCTCCGGATAGGGTCATATGGTTAATTTAGTGTTGGCCAGCACATCATGACCTTGTAACCTATGTTATTAGTGCTAGGATTTGTCAAATAAACAGCTTTGTTTGCTTTGCTTCATCCTCGCTATTTTACCATGTCTTTTGCAAAACTTTACCGTACAACGAGCCGCTAGGTAGGCTACTTCAATAAAGTGGTTGATCCCATGTCATCACTTTAGGCTGCAGTCTTGGCTTTAATGCTCAAAGGCTTTACTTGCATGAGGCAATTTGCAAAATTTCTAACTTGTAAAGTCGGCGGTAGGATGTGTCGCTTTCATAGAAAGCAGACAAGTCTGCGTGGCTACTACAGTTGTGAACTTTGACTTCGGTGGCTTCACGAGCGTAGGCTTTCCCATGACGAATTGCGAAATTTTCAACTTATAGACCTGGTAACCAAACATGTGGCTTTCGTAGAAAGCAGATGAGTCTACGTAGTTGCTATAGTCGTGAATCTCTGCTTTAATGGCTTCACGAGCCTTTGGCCTTCCCAGGGCAAATTGCGAAATTTTTAACTTATAGAGCGGCGGATGCGTGGTTTTCATAGAAAGAAGATAAGTTCGCGTAGCTACAATAGTGGTACATTTCGGCTTTGGGTTTTGCAAAACTTAAGCCATAAACCGCCGACCAGAAACACTGCTTTTGAATAAGTAGATGTTACACGTAGTCATGGTAGGCTTAAATCTTGGCTTACAGATTGCGTAGAGCTGATAGCCATTCGATCATCGGCCAGATGTCTTACTTACAAAAGCAAACAAACTGCATGACCACTTTAGGCATTAGCCTTAGTTTTTGGAGGCATTTTAAGCTTATATTGTGCATAAAATCACAACTAAGTGGCCTTATCCTGCCGAGGTGTTGTCCCCTGATCTTTTAAGCTGTGTGAAGCTCGCTACGAATCTTTTGGGCAACATTATAATTGATTTCGTGGGTCGCTTGGCTAGTATTCCAACACTTTAGAGCCAAGTTATGTTCATAAAGATTAGATGTCGTGGGCAGACCATATAGTCACGTAAATCTTTCATGGGCAAGGATTCTGCACTTAGGGCCTTTTCTAATTAAAGACCCAAGCTCATATAGAAATGAATCATTTAGTCAGCCAAGACTTTTAAGAAAAGACTATTGTGGCCAATTCTGGGACTGTCCCAATGCAGGTAGTTAAAAGCCTTCTAGGTAACTGAGCAATCGAACAACATCCACGTATAGATATCTCAGAGCAGTTTACCCTCTCCTCATGGGAAAGCGGACCCAAATAGGTGTTGGGTAATTAGTTTACCCTCTCGCTTTAAAGAGCAGACCCAAATGGGTGTGAGGTTTACCTAAATGAGGGTTTAAGCAATTGTTGTAGGCAGTCGTTAAGCCAGGTTTGTGAATAACTTCTTGGATCTTCATTAAGAATAAAGAAATGTATCAACTATGCTGGAAAGTAGAAACTGCATAACTACTTGGATAATCCTTGCCCTGTGAGGTCTTGTTCGTCGAATTGCTTAAGGCTTCAAACTTATTTGGATAGGCTTGAATGGGGTTCGGGAGGTGATAGGAGATTTCCCCAAGCATTCCTTCGTATTGCTACTTAATGGAAGTTGAATGTTTCATTCTTCCAGAGCTACGTGTGGTCCGAGAATGCTTAGACTTGGGAAAAATGCCATTAATCCGCATCATTTTCAATGAAGGTTCAGTGTTGGCATCTACTACTTACGTAGGCTGTGCAGCTGACTTGTCGATGTATTCGTAACACCAACCTTCCTTCGGCAGCTCCTCAAGGTACTGCTTCCACTTCAGGCGGCCATTGGCAGTATGACTAGGCCCTTAGTGGAATGCGCAATACTTTGTCTAATCTAGCCTGGTAAGATCATCCTTCATGGGTGCCAACAGTTCGAACCACAATTCATTCTTAAGCTTATAAAGAATCTGGCCAATTGGAACTGTGAAGTTGGTGAACGTTTCAGGCGCTGAGTCATCTCTGTTTGGGGAATGGTCCATGCACTTTTTTTTGTTGTACTTGTTTCTGCATGACTGCTTAGCCTCTTCCTATAGTGCGTGTTTCTCTGCCAAAACACACAAAGCTGCCAGGGTCAATTCCCCACCCATGATCAATTTCCAAATAAAGGGTGTTCGGTGGGAAACCCATTTTTGAATGCTACAGTTGCTATGCCTTCATTACAGTAGACAATCTTAGACTTTCTCCGCCTTGAACCTCTTGACATAGTTGCGAATTAACTTCTTCAGGTCTTTCATAATGCTGAAGAGGTGGCCAGACATCTTTTTTATTAAGCAGTAGGACGAATATTCTTGGTGAAAACTAAAGAAAGTTCGTTGAAGTTCTAGATTGAGCCTGGTAATAAGGCGTGGAAATAATCTTGGGCCTCGCCTTGCAATGTTGCAGCGAAAATCTTACACATGAGAACGTCATTGTTGCTGTAAAAAGTCATTGTGTGCGGTAGTGCTTCAAGTGCCTATTTGGATCTTCATTTCCCTTGACAAAAGGTGAAACGTAGCTGGCTAAACTTCTGCGGTGGTTCCGTCTGCTTGATCTCATCCGTGACTGATGGCATGCTCATATTAGCCAAGTCACTCCGAATGACATCGTCGATTGTTTTAATGCGCTAGAAGCCAAGTAGCTATACTACAAGTCTTTATACTTCCTTTTGGATTTGCTTTTGTTGGGGCAACGGAGCCTCCGGCTGCCCCCGGTGTTGGCTTACTGGCCCATGTTGCTCTTCTGCATGTCCTGCTCATATATGTCGGGACTGCGATGCAAACGGTTCATTTATGGTTAGTGAGAGAGATGCTCGCTGTCGCACTTAGTGGGGCCAGCCAGTTGAACTTGAGCCAGCCTACTTTGGTGCCTTGCAGAAAGATCTCTTTGTGGACCTAACCTCGTGTGGACACTTCACCAAGAATGTTCGGAGTGCTCGTTAAAGTGTGGACCCAACCTTGAATGCACACTAACACGTGATATAAGTCGAGAATGAAAGTTTCTCTGCGCACTGAGGCAGGAGAAGACATTTTCTCGAAGGCCAAACCAAGAATGTACATTACCCAAACACATAGTTCGTGGCGGGCTGAACGGCTGTTTTCTAGGACGTTGCTGGAATGAGTCACGATCATCTGTCTTTGTCCTGCTTGGGACACCTCGTCTGGAATGCGCTGCGTCTCAATGCACTTAAGAAGCTGATTTACCAAGGTGGTCTACTGCGCAAGGGCGCTGGTTAAGTCGATGACCTGCCAGGGCAGGTGGCATCCGCCATTTGGAGTAGAAGAGTATGGATGATCGGCGTCTCCATATGTGATGGAAGTGTAATGAGCTACAGATATAAAACTCGAGCTCAGTGTGGTCATACCTATGAAAAAATGGGTGAAAACATCCCTGGGTCGACCGTTAGTTCAATGGTCAGAATTTGGATTGCCTAAAATGATCTTGGACTAGTCTGGGGCTGCACAACAGGTTGCTAGAGCGAGTCGCCGGGCGGGCCAACTCTCTTAGGTGGTTGGGCCTTGCGCGGGGATCTCGTGTACTAGCTGACCTTGGGCCTGCATTGAGTGTTAGGCTAGTGCTTGCTCCTCGCAGGCTTGGGCTTAGCTGGAAGTGAGGTAGGCCAAGTTGGCAGCTAGGTGGGCTTGGGCCACCTGCCTGTAGGCTCCTCCTGTTGGCTGGTATAGTTATGCAGCAAGGCTTGCTACTACAGTGGGATGGGCCTTCTGCCGTAGGCTTGCCACGCCTCAAGCCTCATACTCATGGGCCATTGCATAGACCTAGGCCTCCTGCCAAGGGATTTGGGGATTGGTGCGCTAGATGACACCTTCTTGGGTCGCGGCCTGGTAGCCCTGCTGTGGCTACTGGGTCACGTTAAGTCTTAAGGATCACCATCATGGGGCTATGTCCTTGCCTTCACTCTCTGGTCCAAATCCTTGAACGTACTAATTCCGTTCACCATGGTTTCTGAATTTCCTATCATTGTATTCTTTCTCCAAGGATTGATCAAGAAACTTTTCTAGGAAAACTTAATTGATGCGATGTGTGAGAAATTCAACGTAGCAGAAAATTTTAAATCGCGAGAGTCTTCTTTGAGTATTTGAATGAGCTCTCAATGAAAGCACCAATTTGTCGATGCAAATTTCCGCCATCTCTTCCTTTGGCAAAAATGCACCTGTAAAACAATCAACACTTTTGATCAAAGTCCTAAGCCTCACAGGCCCACGAGGTGGAGGGAGAGGGGTTCCAAAAGCTTACCGAAATTTGGTATAGATGGAGGAATGTATAGGGGAATGGTCGGCTATGTTGTTAGGGTTTTACCCTACACATGGTAGCATCCAAGGTTTATGGAGAGAATATTCTCAAGATATAAAGTAGGAAATAATATCTTGAGATAATAGTATAAATATCTCTAATTGAGTTAAATAGATATTACTTACTTGAATGAAGTCAATCTTTAATTGGGAATGTAGTGAATCGTAAATTGGGAATGTATTAAAGATAGGATTTGGGTTATTAATCCTTATCTTTGATCCTCTAGAATTTTTGAAATTATTTTTGGCTCCACAAATATTACATTTGATATCGTGTTGTGGTTGTCTCACTATGTGGCTTAATCCAAATTCCCCACTCTTAATACCATTATAGTGAAAGAAATAAAAATGACTCGGAACGTGAAAATAAAATCTTCATCGGAAGGGAAAACCAGTCATAATAAGATATTTCTGTCATGGTTATTTTATTTCGAGCAGGAAAATGGTACATTGTTCATTTTCATACGCAGAAGTGAAAATTAGAGAGCTGAAATGTAGATTCATAATAGTGCATTTAGGAATGCTCGATAGCACACTATAACAAATGAAGGTATGACATATTTTCTTCCACCCTCAAAAGAAATTTTTTTACATATTCAGAAGAGATAGCCCATCCTTAGAGTATCCCCAATGGGGACTTTATCCTTCATGAGGCTACTACATTTGAAGTCCTAGTGAGAAATTTCATCCTAATTTCGACAAAAAAATAAAAAAATAAAAAAAAAAGGGAAATTTCATCCCTAATGAACGAGAAAATTGGACTAGATCCACCACTTGGGTTGGCAACTTCATTCCTTGGGTAGCAAAAAATTCGGCTACATCCAGCCCCAAATGATATAAGATGTTCTACTAAAAGGATGACTTGCTTTTATTAATTTCAAAATAAAAAGACACTACATATTGAAATGACATTGGTAGTTTAAGACCTAAACCAAAAACATAAAAAAACAACATACCTAAATTGTATGGGCATTACAATTTATTTATTTGAAAGAATAAACAAGCAAACCAACCTAAATTGTAAAGTCATTACAATTTAGTTATTAAATGCTACAA
Source organism: Pyrus communis (assembly GCF_041283825.1). Taxonomy (NCBI): domain Eukaryota; kingdom Viridiplantae; phylum Streptophyta; class Magnoliopsida; order Rosales; family Rosaceae; genus Pyrus; species Pyrus communis. Next base: position 16,055,100 of record NC_142579.1, read on the forward strand.
AGACAAGACTTAGCCTTTATGTGCATATTAGTTCCACACATGTGCAATCTAATTATTTCGGAGTGCAAAGTGGACATTTGAATTTTCCAACAGATGAGATTGAGATAAGAAAATCTAATCCAATGGTTCATAAGTGATGAAATCTAACTTTGTTAGAATTTAAATTTTTTTAGGTTGAAAGGTTCATAAAAAGAATTTAGATAATACGTTCAAAAATTAACTTAAGAAAAGTTAACACACACAAAAAAGTTGTTGCGCAATGAAATCACCACATAAAAAAAATGTATAGCCCTATATAGAGCTTGAAAGGTATATAGCCCCTCACTGGGGCAGATTCTTTTTTAGAGACGCAAAGAGTTCTTAGAGCTCTAAAATGAGGTATATCCACCACTTTTCCAGCCTCCTATCGAACCCCTAATTGGGGATGCTCATAGCATGCATAGCCTCCTCTTTGATCTGATTCTCAAACAGTTTCTAAAATACCTTGGAAGTGACTGCATCATTGAAAACTAGCATATTAAAGCCTCTAAGAAGATTTAAGCAAGCATTTTCATGGATAGTTTAATAAATATTCAATGAAGAACTATACCCAGAAAATGCTTGGTACTCCTAGGAGATCTGAGTTGGAGACGCAAAACAAAGACACTCTCTAAAAAATAATCTTTCTCACCAATGAGGAAATGAAATCTTCTAACCCTATAAAGCAAAACCTTTGATTGCTGCAGAAAAGAATACAAAAAGACACTTGTCAAATGTAAAAGCAATCTGAGCAGATGAATAGATTCAATCTCATATAAAAGGTGTCAGTCAACCCATGTGGGCTGCCTTAAATTGCGTGCCCAGCTAGCATAAAAACAGCAAGCAATTCTAACAGGACAACTTCACTAGTCATAATGCGTAAAAAATTTAAACGTAAAATGCATATACATGTACAAACCTTACTTGCGTTGAGGCAACACCATTAGCACTTTGATCTTCGATAACCCAGACTTTAGAACCAAGTATCCTAAAGTCTAATCTAAGGAAAATTGATCTAAAGAGCATCTGTGGTACATAATTACAAGATTGACAAAGAAAGCCAAAAACAACTAAATCTTGACTTCAAAAGTGATCTGGAATCCCTCCTACTCTTCGATTCCGTTGAGTGATCTGGAACCCTTTCTTGTCGAATTCCGTTAAGTGATCCAGAATCTTGTTTCCTTTCAGTTCCATTGAGTGGTCCAGAACCCAATCTTCATTGATTTCATTAAGTGGTCCGAAATCGCATACCTTGTTTCTGTTGGTTCATTGATGCCTTGGATTCAGTCTACAATGTGAAGCTTAGGAGGTATAGGCTTTGGCCAAACTGTGTCTCTCTAGCCGTAGTTTTGTATTTATGAACGATAGATTTGAGAACCTTGTGTTTTGATTTAGAAAGGCTAATGGATGTATGGGTGCATCTTTCGGGATTCTCGGTGTTTTGATTATGACCAGAACCCACCAGCTTATTTTATTATAATTTCAGTTCGGTATTTCTTGTTTGTATTTCCTCACATCCCCTACAGTAAAGCACCACGTGTCGATCCTAGACGTATGTCACGATTGGGCGTGACAAGTTCTATACCAATTTATTCTCAACCCTTAATGTCAACATAGTTGTATAAAATAAAGTATTTATCTAGGTGTCTTATAGTTATAGTTAAAGTTTAGCCACTAACATTATAATCTAGTGGTATTCCTCTTCACTTGTAAGTGAGAGGTTTTGGATTAAAGTCCCGTGAATAATACATTTTGATATCCTATTATGGTTGTTTCACTATGTGGCTTAATCCAAATTCCCCACTCTTAACACCGTTATATTGAAAAGAAAGAGAAAAGACTCGGAACCTAAAAGTAAAAGCTTCATGAGAAGGGAAAACCATACTCATAATAAGATATTTCTGTCTTGGTTATTTTAATTCGAACAGAAACAATGGTACATAGTTCATTTCATACGCAGTTGTGAAAATTAGAGCTAAAATATAGACTCACAATGGTACATTTAGGAATACTCGATGGCACGCTATAACACATGAAGGTGTGACATATTTTCTTCCACCCTCAAAAGAATGAAAAAATTATAGAAAAAATTTACATATTCAGAAGAGGTGGCCCATCCTTAGCATGCACAGCCTCCTCTTTGATCTGCTTCTGAAACAGTTTCTGAAATACCTTGGAAGTAACTGCAGCATTGAAAACTAGCATATTAGCTTGGTTATGTTGTACCTTCGAGATAGAAATGAAAAGGTGACGATGGGTTTGTTTGAGAGTGATTTTGTACGAAACATTTATGCTCATAAAAACTTTTCGCTAGAACTGTTTTAATAAGCACGATGAAATTCAAGTTTTCCTCAAGATTCTAAAAGACGTTAGGCGCTAGTTGGGTGGCGAGCTAAGGCCTAGCGTCTAGGTGGCTAGGCGGGGTCTAGGTGAGGCGCCTAGGCGGATTAGGCAGATTTAAGTAAATCCATTATATTTCGTGTAAATAAGTATCTGTTTATACTTTAAATATATATAATTTCATCATAAACTACAAAATAGACTGACATATGTATTATAAAGTATTGGAACACAATGAAAACATGGGGAACATGCATATAGTGTGTGCTCATTTAAGTATTCAACAAGTCTCTTACAATTTATTAAAAAAATGAAATGCAAAATGAAAGTTATCTATTTTTTTTGTCTAAGTAAGTTGTAACCTAAGCAGGTGCCTAGGCAGGTCTGGGTGGGCTAGGCAGGCTAGGCGGGCGCCTCAACTGGTCTAGGTGCTCTTTCTTAATTTTCAAACGCCTAGGCATTAATCGGGACGGTGGCTAGCCGTCTAGCGGCTAGGCAGGGATTTTTAGAACAGTGGTTTTCCTAGATGAACACTCAGAAGTGTGTTGAACACCTTGCTACTAGGTCCTTCTCCGTATGCACACTACAAATCTTTTAACTTGGAAGCATTATCTTTTTTCCGAGCCCGGAACTTAGAAGCATTTGAACATTTGCTTCCAAATGTTATCACGGGTGTTTTTGGTTATGTGAAAGCACTTTTAGCCATTCTAAAAACGCTTTTAGCCGTTCTTGAAATACTTTTAGCTGAAAGAACAGCCAAGCATACCATAATTAAGATAGGCAACAATAAAAGATGTGGAAGGAACCAGAATGAACCCTGTACATTTTTTTGTGTATAGAAAGAATGGTAATCATGTCAAGTTGTGTACTTACATGTCTTGTTCATGTTCATTGGTTAGTCCTGTTTTTGCAACACATAGAAATGCTTCATCAACATTGTAATCCTCTTTCGCCGAGGTCTCAAAGTAAGGTATGTTTCCCTTTGCAGCACACCATTCCCTAGCTTTCTTCTCAGAAACCTGCAAAATTAATATGTTGTATTAATTCCAAGAATAAAAGCTTTGAAAATTTTCAGGATGCATCATTTATCCATGTATATATACCTCACGGCTGTTTCCACCATCTATGTCAATTTTGTTTCCCAGTAGTATGAAGGGAAATGCTGCCGGGTCAGTTGGATCTGCCTGATAACCATTAATGAAAATGAAAATGAAAATATTCGGAAATAAATATTAAGTACCATGAACTGACAAATTGGAAAAATGAAGAAGCGTTTTTGGAAACCTGTTTGAGAAACTCTTCATGCCAGTTCTGAAGTGCTTCAAATGATTTATTAACATTCACATCATACACAAGAACGCAGCAATCTGATCCTCGATAAAACGCAGCTCCAAGACTATGAAATCTTTCTTGCCCTGCTGTGTCCCAAATCTGTCAAATACGAACGCAGTAAACATATTAAAAAAGAGCATAATTAAGCCTTGTTTAGTTAGCTGTATGTGAATAATATATAAGATACTATTAATGTTCTAATTACTCACTTGCAAAGTCACCAATTTGTCATCAATCTGAAGTTCCTTGGTGACAAAATCTGCACCAATTGTAGCTTTATATTGTCGATTGAACTTCTTATAAACATATCTGGACAAAACATAAAGGATCCACACATTGCAGTATATTCAAATGTAGCCATCACAAGTTTGCATAAAACCTTGTTATGTGGAATCAATTACTAACTATAAGTTCCAGTTTAATGCTTGGACATACAAGCGAAGAGAAATGAAACACCAACATCATAAAATACAGAATTAATGACAACTGATCAATTCTCTGTCTGTGTGTGTGTTCATATATAATTACGGTTCCGGTTGCATATATCGAAAGGATACTGATTCATCAAAGACGTCTTTCCCACCCTGAAATGGCACACAAACAAGAAGAACATAGTTCATATCAGTAAAGAAAATGCTCAAAAGAATAGATCTGTACTTTTTCTTTTCGTTTTTTTGGGATTTGTTTGGGGAGGGGGGTAGGGAGCGCCAAAGAAGAAAATAGTTCATATCAGTGAACAAAGCCCATTACAGGGGAAAAGAAGAATTAGTGTAAGGGACTTGTAACTAAGTTGGTTGAAGGACATTCGTCCTTACACATGAGGGCTCAAGTTCAATTACCCTCTTCCAATATCCTTGTATAAAAAACTAACAGCAGAAAGAAAAATAGTTATGGCATCACATACCCACTATCTCCAAGGACGATGACCTTAAGCAGCGTTCTTCTTTTCATAGAAGTATCCATGGCTGGCTGTATTATTGTTGAAGACAAATAAAGAAAAGTTTTTTGCTGATCGAGCTCCAAGCTTTAATGATCAAAGTTAAAGTGTTTGCTTCCTTTAAATCCAATAGGATGCAAAATGTTGGGAAAAGTTTGGAAAAAGAAACTATGATCACGTTTGATAAAGAAAAGGGGAGGCCATTTTCAAGGTGGTTCCTGATTCTTCTTAATTCACTAGCTAGGTGCTCAACTTTTTCTTGGGCTACACTTTTCTTTTCTAAAATTTCTTTTTTTTTTTTTTCTTTTTTTTAATTTATTTATTTATTTATTTTTCATGTGATGTGTTGAATTGAATGATACAAAGTGAGAGCCATGTGAACTTTGCCAACCAAAACCAACGTTACCCGCCAGCTGAGCTCTTTCAATATTTTTTTTTTTTTTTAATATTTGATAAAATTAATTGATTGACAATGTCAATTAATCAGCAGTAAGAGGACTTGAAAAAAGTGCTTGTTAGTTGACTTGCTATTGGCCTTAGTGCCAGTCGTGGTTGCCTCAACGTAAAAGAAACATCTCTCATCTCTGTATAGTGTTTGATTGTAATTTGACAGGTTGGACATTGTTGGTTGGTTTGTTTTCAATTAAGTTGCAAATTGGTTGCAATATCTTTAGTTACTTTAGAATCAAAAACCAAATCTCTGCTGGTGGCTCGTAGTGAGTAGAGACAGACTTGGTGCCTACAAGAACATGCATGATTGACTTCCATAGGATCATAAGGTGCCCAACAAAAATAAGGAATATGCATCTGACTTGATTTCAGAAGCTTGAAAAGTAAGCAACACTAGAGAAGTGGCCATGGAAGAACGGAAGTAGAAATAAAATAATAAAATAATAAAATAATAAAATGTTTCATCATAAATTGATCAAACTCTTTACTTTAGTCATTAAAATCATCCTAAAAATTAGATGCCGTAAATCAATCTCGTTCTTCCGTTAGAATCTCATCAAAAAATTTATCAGTGTGCTCACTTGGCACACAGATAGAACCCAGTGTTATAATAATATTGTGCCATGTGAATTATATAAAAACCAAAAAAAATTAAAAAGTGTTTTAAAAATAGTAACATCTCGCGGGTCACTTGTCTCATCAGCAATAGCAAAGTCAACCATCAACTCCCGCCAGTCAGTCTTCTTCCAGATCTAAGTCGCCAGCTTCGTCGAGCCACCCGTCCTCTATAATACGTCGACTCCTCCCTTTCCTGTCTATCTGTAACCCAACCCCTTTCCGTCGAATCATCAACCTACCCTTTCCCTTGCAATCCTTGGCCCAAATGATTTTGATTCTGACTGTATTGTTTGGAGGGCAGAGAAAGAGGAGTAGGATTAATGAGAAAATGAAACCTGATTTCAAATTATTTTTGGTGCTTGTTGGAACCAATTCGTGCACAGCCGCGAGCAGTAGAGATGCACAAACTCAACTACCTATAAAACAAGAAACTACCATGAGCAACCTTAGGACTAGTTGCGTGCCTGCCAAAGGCTCTCTAACGGTCAAGTTAGTAAGCAAATACTTGAAATTCAAGCAATGGGTAAAGAATGGAGCATGTGATAATTGTGTTACCAAAGATGAACCCTGATGAATGTATTTATACCGGACGAGATAGAGTCCTTTTAGGATATAGAATCCATATTAAACTTTGAGAATCCCAAAGGATATCTAGGAGTAAATATTGCATCCTCATAAGAAAGTGATTACATATACCGCACGCCAAATCTCTAAATTGTAGGAATATCCAAGAATATAAGAAACCTGGTTGATTCCATACCAGATTTGGTTTCCCTATCTTGCGGAACAAGCATGGTCAATCTTAACTAAGTCGACGGACTTCCTACTTATTCGAAACAAGATAATGGTGGCATCGTTGATCCATTTGTACAGTTCCGTGGTGAAAATTGTCCATGACGGGACTTCTGAGGTATTCTTGTTCCGATCCACCTTACTCCGACCCTGAAAATTATGCTCCTATATAATTGCCCCTAACTGTGCAACTAAAAAAGTTGTTCCCCTTGAGGATCCAAAGACCATGCCTTTTGAAGTAAAGCGAAATACATATCATTTTGAATTTTTCTAACACGTGGTAATTCAACTTCGTAAGCAGTGAGTTGTGATGCTCTAGATTCAGACATGCGGGCTCGAAAGTTGTGGCACGAAGACAACAGTGATGAGGGATCTCATATTACATGTGCACAATAAACAAGGGGTGGTTCCTTACATTATCAATTGACTTCTACCTTTGGACACATGAATCTTGAGGTGAGGCATTCTGAATTCAACTGTGAGATTATTCAAAGACTCTTCTCATAGCTTATATTTTCTTTCCTTTTTTTTTTTCAAACTTTTCTCTTTCAAATTTCATTTCCAAAGTATGGCTCTCCTCCATTCTTGCTATACTCCAACACTTGTACCCATTCCTCACTTTTAGCCCTTGATAATTAGGACATGTAGCCAAGAAATCTGCAACATTAATTGTTATAAAAAATTATGGACAAGCCAAAACCTTTCTCTAGTAAACTTTTGTCCTCATCGGGTTCTATATCTCCATACTCTGCTCCATAGCAACATCCTCCTTGCAGCCTTTGCATACGCGTTCAACTTAAGCAGAGTGTGGAGATTGTTCAGTGGGTTCTTCTTCATTGAATCCTCTCATCATCCTCGTAAAGTCAACTGAGCAAGCACCTTTCTTACAGGAATTTTGCGATAAGGGTGAAGGCGTGTCTTCCCAAAGAATTGTACTTTTTTCCCAACTCATGGGACTTTGATTATGCAATACACATGTGCCTACACATGTTTTTTAAGTGTTGTTTTACCGAAGTTATTAATCCTGTTAGAGTAAAGCGCTTGGAACTTTTCATCCTGTGTTTCCTAATCACGGAATAAAGTTTTAATCTAACAAATCTTTATGAAGTAAACCTATGGAGTAATTAGTAACAGAGCAGAACACGAATAAGCTTGTAAGCATGGGACAAAGCCATAAGCCTCTCTCGATAACATTGATTCGGAAAAATGTTGCCTCCCAAACTTAGTGTTTGCAGAGATTTTCACTGTGATAATCGGAGTACCACCATATTCTGACACCAGGTTTAAAAACTCATGAAAAATCTTCTACTCTAAAGCATGCTTTGATGCATTGGTCAGATAAAGGATGAGAAATTGATGAGTCATGCTCGGAATGATCTACGGTTTTTAATGTTAGTATAATCTTCTTCCTTTAAGTGAGACTATATGTCCGTTTGTTCTTTCATCTTGCCCATTCCAAGTTTGAGGATTTTAATAGTTGCAACGTGCCACCAAGAAGGGGTTTTCTTCTTAGTCCAAATTATGTGTTCATCCTAGTGAATCTTAAATGAAAGTTTGTTAGAGAATTGATCGCTTGTGTGTGGATCGGAAACACCTTTTTGATCTTTTTGTCAGACCATATGCGTTGGACCTAAGCATTTCTGGTCGGACTACACTTAGTTAACTTGTCTAAGGTGTGTTCGTGTTTCAGAGCTCCACTAAAATAAAAAATCCTCTGGAGGTTTTCCTAGTCTAGATGCCTAATTCAAACCTACATTAGACATATAGTACCGCATAATGTACTTGGCGTAGTATGCTGCTTCAGTATAAAAGTAATCATACTCCAAGTCGGAGTTCAGAGCAACCATTCGAATAATTTTTGGATAGCCTTTTCGATTATTCGCTCAAATGGTGTATAGCTTAGGTTCAGATGTTATAACCCACAATCATTTGGTTGTATAATCTTTTCAAAAGCTGGATGGTAAGTTGGAACTTGCAGAGCAAGGGGCAATGTCTCCGTGTCTGTAGTCTGCCTATCGTGGCCGCACTTAATACGGCTCGAGCCTCCTAAGATGCTAACTGGAACACCACGGAATGGGCTATAAGAGACTCTTCTTACATTATCAATTTGAAATTTTAAACTTGCAATTATGCGAAATTTCAAAGCTTGTATTATTTAGGATATTAGGGATTCCCTGTACCCCAAAAAAAGAAAAACAAATGAAGGAACAGACAAAAGTCGAGAGAGAACTAAACTTTAAACTTTTTTATTATAAAAGAAATAGGGGTTTAATGAGGGGGTGTGATTGAATCTGAATTAAACTGCCTATATCTTTGGGAAGAAGAATCAAATCACTGGTCTAGTTCTAAGAAAGAATGTCGTGATTTGTAATGCATCATGAACCATTCTTGGTGAGTAGCCTATGGCGGAGCATTAAGAAGATGAGTTCTCCATAAATTTGTTTATGCATAGGCCGCAGCATTGTGAGATCTTTAGTAGTACCACTGGAAATTGTGATATTTCACCTTTTGGCGATTGGAGTTCTATCGATGTGAGTCAGGTACTATGTTCCTCTGTCTCCTACTCCCACGACTCTATACAACCCTTCCAGTTTGCCCCGAGCTTGCCTTCTTTGGTAGTTTTGTGTTTTCGAAGCTTTGTGTTTTCGAAGATTTTCCTTAAGACAAGGTCTCCAACATGAAGACTTTGAGGCTTAACACTTTAGTATGACCGAATCTGAAGTTGATAGGCGGCAAATCAAACTTGGGCACATTCCCTGAGTTTTTCCACAAAGTTGAGGTCTGATTTGACGATCTCAACTTTTTCTAACTCAGTCGTTTCTTGAATGTATAAGTTTGGCATCATTGTGACTTGGACAGTAATAATAGCTTATGTTCCATAAGTGAAAATGGAGGTTTCCCAGTTGCTTTACAAACAGTGATGCGATATACCATAGAACTCCAGGCAGTTCTTTTGGCCATATGCCCTTCTCCTCAAGCCTTTTCTTCAGACATTGTAAAATTGTCTTGTTTGAAGCTTCTGCTCGACCGTTGCCCTGAGGTATCACGGAGTGGAGGTGAGATGACGGATTCTAAAACCTTGTACCAGTCCATGACTTCGAAACTGGTGAATTGCAAACCATTGTTGATAAATATAGTGTGAGGCATTCTAAAATGATAGGAAATGTTTCTTCCAGGTAAAATAAAAAAAAAAAAAAAAAAAAAAAAAAGGTATGACCACTATGCTAGTTATCCAAGATAGAGGTTCTGCCTCAATCCACTTACATAAGTAATATGTTGCTACTATCAAGTACTCCTTGTTTCCTATGGCCTTCTTAAGCGGATCAACAAGATCGATTCCCCATTTCTTGAAGGGTCATGCCCCAGTAAGCATGTTCAGTTCTTCTGCAAGTTCATGATTCATTGATGTGTACCTCTGGCACTTGTCACATATGCATGTTCATGTTAAGTAATATGTTGCTGCTATCAAGTACTCCTTGTTTCCTACCATTAGTGCCTTATCTGTTAGGGATCTTCCACTAGAGTGGTTCTCGGATACCCGAATAAATATCACTGAGGATTTGTAAGCCCCTTTCCGGAGTCACGCACAATATATAAGGTCTAGAGTAAGAACGCCAGTAGAGTCTTTCGTGAATAACAGTTCACCTTGAAGCCTTTTGGACAAATTTCCTGTCAAGTGACGATCCTTAAGAATTTTCTTGTCCTGGATGTAGTCGATGATTTCATCAATCCAATTCTCTCTCGTATCGATAGTAGCAACCATGTCTGGCTCTGTTTCGCGAACTCTTGGGGTAGTGAGGTACTCGAAGAGAATAATTCGTCGGACAGTGATTCACAGTGGATGCGATGTTTTCAAGTGCATCGACATGACTGTTTTCATTATGTGGGACTTGCTGAATTCGTACTTTTTGAATAGTTTCTTGGCCTTGGCCAAACAAAGCCCCATAGCTAGATTATGGGTGACGTATTCTCCCTTGACTTGGTTAAGAATCAGAGTCGAGTCCCGATGGATTGATAGTTCTTTCACTTAAAGTTCCGTTGATGTCCTAAGTCCGGGGAGTAGCATTCCATACTCATCCTAGTTGTTGCTTGCTTGAAATTCAAGCTTCAAAGCTTTGCTCAAGTATAGATTTGTTCAGTGTCAAACCAAATTCACACACTACCGTGAAGGGTGGAGATGCAAAAATCTGTTTACCTACAAAATAGTAGGCAACTGTAAGTGGCTAAAGCCCAAGAGGTGTCGGTCAAAGGTGTTCCGACAATCCACTTAGTAGCTATTATGTAACTCAAGCAGTAGGCAAGAGAATAAGTGTGCGATAATTGCGCTACCAGAGATAAACCCTAGGGGGGCGTTTGTTGCGCCAGACTATCTTAGACTGGATTAGCTTCAAGGACTAAGCTGGACTGGCTTAGACTAGACTAAACTGGACTAACTTAGTGAAGCGTTTGGTGCAGTATTGGACTAAAAAGCTGGATAATAACAAATTCTAATATTATTTTATTTAATATATAAATTATTAATATTTTATTATGATCTTATCTTTTTCTCCATCTTTTCCTACCATTTCCGTCCCACTCTTTTCCTCTTCTCTCATCGTCCCACCCTCTCCCTTTTTTTTTCCTCTCAAACCTCTCAATTCATGTCTCTTTCTCATTCCTGGTCAAACTCCTTATTGATTCCAGTCTCTATTTCTCTGTCCTCCCTCCCTCTCTAGCTATGCGTTGTTCGAACGGAACCTCACGGCTCCAATTTTCCCGATGAGTTGCAGGTTTCCTGATGTGTTTTTTGGCCAACCCTCATTAAATTGGATGAAGTTAGCACCGCCAAAAAATTCATCACCATCCCTGGACCGAGATCTTAGCTTTGCATGCTCGAATTTGTCATGGATTTGAAGAAGCCCAAACAGGCCGAGACTTCCAGGCCATTTTTCGGCCACATTCGACCACATTTTGGCCTCGATTCAAGTAAAATCGTAATCTTGTCACTCCCAGCTTCAATTTGGTATATTTTATATGAAAGTTGGTTGTGAAATGGATCTGAAAGAGAGTCGGGAAGTTAATAATTGATTTAGGTGACCGGCGATGACGAGGAGTCTGTCGGGAGTGGTCGTTGAGCATGACAAGGACGAGAAATAGAGGATAGTCTTAGCTAGTCCCATGGTTATTGGGGGGTCTCACTAAGACCTCTTAGTGAAGGGTTTTGTCCATGCTAGTCCCCTTTAATCTCATTAATGTTAGTCCCAGCATGGGACAAACACAGTATTGGACTAATAGCTAGTCCAGTCCAGTCCAATCCGAGTTAGTAAGGGCAAACAAACGCCTAGAAGGCTGTATTTATACTAGTCAAGGTAGAGACCTTTTAGGATAGGAAATCCATATTTAATTAGAAGAACCCCTGAGGATATCTAGGAAGTAGATATTCAATCCTCTTAGGAGTGTGATTACTAGTGTGGCACGCCAATCTATAGATTGTAAGGACTCCAAAATTATAAGAAACATGTATCATCTTTGTTGGGTTGGATTTCCTTATCTTGCGAAACAAGCATGTTCAATCGCAGCGAAGCTGTCAGACCTCGCCCACTGCTCCAGAAGATGATGATGGTGGCATTGCTACTCAGTTTATTCAGCTTTATTAGAACACTGTTAAATCCATGATTGAACTTTTGAGGTATTCGTATTTTGATCCGCCTTACTCCGGCCCTAGAAAATTATGGTCCAACAATTGCCCCCAACTATGTTTCAGAAAAATGACTTGTTATCTTTGAGAATAGATAGTCATCCAAAGACCATAGCTTTCAGAGTAAGTCGAAATATATACTGTTTTAATTCCTTTTACGCGTGGCATCTTGGATCCAGAATAATTAAAAGGGTACATTTTTTTTAAACTTAACAAATTTAAATCATCATGCCTTCTTTCAGTTTCATTAAACCCACAAATTTAAATCATTTTCACAATATTTAAAACTCTTTTTCTTCTGATCAGGGATTACTCATTTTCTTCAGCTTTTGATGTCAATGATTTATGATGTAAAATTGTCTATTATTACTTCTCGCCAACAGCAGGACTACCCGAAGACAATGTTGTCCAACTCGTAGGACTATTATGCCCATCAAAAGCACCGAACCCACAACCACCGAGTCCCACTCCTCTCTAATCAGCTATGGTTACGCCCTATTTAGATCTAGGAAGAACATCAAGACCTCCCTATCCCTACAACCAAACAATAACCCGGCCAGAATGGACTTCCAACCCCCCGACGCCAAATAGATCCTCATCTTATCTGGCCAGAGCAACATGTCTGACTGCAGCGACGTGTTCAAGGACCACCATCGCCACAACCGCCAGCACTGGGATGGAGTCATTCTTGCAAAGTGCGAGCCTCTGACTTTGCTTACTTATTTCTCTTTTGTTACAACTCCCTTACGCAAACGGTTTTTGTCTACATGTTTGTGGGATCGAGCTCTACCAGAATATACCAAAATAATTCATCATACGTGTTGTAAACATTAAGAAAACTTCAATGAATATGTTCTTGAGAATTACACAGAATGTAGAGGAAGAAGAGAGAGAGATCGAAAGAGAGAGAGAAATGTATTGATATCTTGTTAATTTCATTATGATTACAATTTCAGTTATATATTCTCACTTTCCTTAGCTGCTAATCTTCCACCTCCTTATCTCAACTATAATTCTAACAGCTTTTAACTACTTCTAACAGCTCATCTCTTTAATCTATTTAATCTATTGACAAGTGTCATTTAGTTTGACCCTTGATCTTCTCTTCACTTGGATAGCTGTTTTCTTCTTCACTTGGATCCTTATATGCGTCACGACACGATGGTCAACAAAAGTCTACACTTTTCCTTGTGGGGGTATTTTGGTCATTAGACCTTTGAAAATAACATAGGATAATTTTCGGATAGGTCGAAACAATCTACTCCTTTTAAGAAAATATCATCCTTGAAATTTTCACAAGTACATCAACACCAAAGTGGAACTGAACCCGCATACGGTCTTCCGTTTCCAAAGTAGTACCTTCGACTTTGATACCAAACTGACACACTCTGAACCTGATGTCAAGGTGAACACCGAAAGTAATGCATGCTAGCCGTCACCGAGGTGACGTAACCATAACGAGCATGCATTACAATCTAATCAAAGGACATCAAATAATCTACTGAAAATTCAGCAGAGTTTCCTTTGAATTTAGTTTGGGTCCAAATTGGAAACTTACTAAAAATATTATAATTATTTCAAGACCACATCCCCCAAGGGCCACACCTAATTAATGATCCACTATGTGCATGATAAGTTGTTCAAAGCATGACATGTTTTACATTAAAGGATGGACGTTCATACAAACTAAGAGAAAACAAGAGAGTAGTCCTACTCGGTGGGAACTAATCAGAACCATCGAAGTTTGCTTTGACGTCAAGAAGATTTATGCCATTAAGTCCTCAGGGGTGAAAAATAAATTTTCTAAAATATTTTGTTTTTTGAACATACTAACCCCCTATTTTGATTACCTATATCATATTTTTTGGAAAATTGAGCCTGCCATAGAAACTGAAAAACTGATACATACAAGTACTGAGATGTTACTTACCCGTGGTATATCATACAATATCATACACTAGCGGTAACTAGTGTAAGCGAGGTAATAATCATGTCGTTATTGAGTAGTCTCAAAGTAATGGCAAGCTAAGGGTATAATTGTATAATCATGTCATTGCTGAATAATATCGAAGTAATGACATGTTGAGGGAATAAACATATACTAATGTCATTACTAAGTAATCTCAAAGTAATGACTAGTCGTAGCTGGTGCAAGCTAGAAGGTGGATGTTCATAATATGGACAAGCTGAAATATAACTAATACATGTGCAAGTTGTGTCCTACAGCTGTGGGCTGCTAAAATACTTTAAGTCCGTGTGGGTGTATGCATGCCAAAAGATAAGTAATAATAGAGAAAACAATATTTATAAAATCGTCAACATCAACATAATTCATAAACCATAAAGCCTGGTAATAAAATCACAAAGTCTGTATAACTAATAAACTGTAACTAAAATTCATATTTATCTTGGCATGCTTAGAAAGTTTAATGACTAAAACATTTAATAAATGTCCTCACACCTCCGGGTAGCTCTCCCTACAAGAGTTTTGCCCTTGTCAATTTGTACATAGACTGAATCGTAATAATATCACGTCCCAAACTTAGAGAATACACCGTTTAAGTTTATTAATTTTATGACTGAATTTAACTTTCGAGTTAGACTGTCTACATATCTTATAAAGGAATCAAACTAATCATAATTCACCATTAAGCATAAAAAAATAAAATAAAAATAAAAATAAAATAAAAATAAAAATAAAACAAATTGTATTTACAATGACTTCCAACACCTAGCCACACAGATGTACAGGTTCTACAGGATCATTCGACATGATCCAAAACTTATTTACTCATACTAGCAATCACACATAACGGCAATCTCATTTAGAAGCCTAATAAACACTTAATTCTCTGTACGTGCTACTTGCACACGAACTGAGGTGCACATCCTAAGAATGACACCCTGATGAAGAAGGTAGGTCCATAGGGCCCAATTGGGTCTCAGTTGTTATTTAAGAATGACTCGGGCATATTAACCAAAATTCAACCATTGGTCGTGGTTAATGGTAGGGTCAACAACCCTACACAATCCAATTCGGAAGACTAGTACATTGAATTTCTGATCCATAAAATCCTAGGAGTATCACATTCTGCTAATTTACAACGATCCAGCAATTAGATCTTCATCAATCATAAAAACAAGTGGCAGTCTAATCTGATTACCACACTACTGAATCTTGAGAAATTAAACTAGACACAGGTTCACAAGGTCACTAGTCGCTCTCCGGCGCTTAAGGAAACTCAATGACTGGGCTGCACATATCGCCACGCGTGGTGGCAGCCATGGTGGTGACATGGCAAGTTTCAAAAACCCAAGTTTTCAACCTTTAACCAAATGAGCTCAAATTCACAGTATAGCTAGACGTCAATGAATGGGACAACTTTCATAACTAGCTCATCAACCAATTGTAACCGAAAACGGCCAAAATTACCAGTAAAAATCAAATTTCCATACCAACATGGACATCATGAACTGTAGATGAAGTTTCTTACCTCACTCGATGAAAATGGTTACCAGAATTACCCGAAAAACAAAAAAAAAGAAAAAAGAAATAACTGTTGGAAACCTTTTCAAAACTTTGTGCCTTCGATTTGAAAATAGGGGTAGGAATGAGGAGATCTAAAATCACTTGGACGTAGAAGAGGTTAAGAGGAATCAAACCCAAGAAATGGGGTCAAAAAAGGTCGCAAGAATAGTGAAATTCGACTAGGTCATAAATCGGGTCACGAGACCCAATTCAGGTTTGTTGGGTTCTACCCATCTGATTAGGCTAGTGGGTATATATAGAATTACCAAATTGCCCCTGACTTTGCTTGCTTATGTCTCCTTCATTACACTATGTTACGTGAATGTTTTTGTCTATGCATTTGTGGAGTCGAACTTTACGATAATATATTAAGATAGTTCGTCATACATGTCATTACCATGACACGATAGTCAACAAAAGTCAACATTTTCTCTTATAAGGTGTTTGGTCACTTCACACCTTTAGAAATAAAATAAAATAATTTCTCAAATGGGTTGTAACAAAAGCGGAGAGCCCAACAACGAACTCCACACATATACAAGCTACCCACCCTATTCAATTTGACGGTAACCATCCTCCACGGGCTTGGCACTTCAACCTAATCTTTTTCTTTCTCCACCTCAATCAAACCCACAAATATTCAAACTCGACTTTAACTTCAACTGTGGATGTCGTTCCTCTTTTCAGTCGTCACAAAAATGGGCCGCGTCAAGGTCTTACCCTCCAAATTTCTAAAGAGAAAAAGTTGTTGCTTGTGGGAAGGGGTTGTTGTCTAATTGGGCCGGATGGTGTGAATTGTATTCAAGACATTTTAGAAATAACAGTGTGTCGAGTAAGAGTAATAAGTATCTTTAACCTTTTAGAGCAACTCCACCCCTAAATGTTCCCCTGGGCTATAGGCAACCCAATCCCATAAAGTGAACAATAACTGCCTTTAGTAGACAAGAACTGCCCAAGTGCATCTCTACTCCTAACTGAATAGCCCAAGCTATTGGTATTAAAATATTGTTATTTTTTTACAAAATAATAAAAGATAATTTTATTTTTAATTCCATATAATAATCAAAGATTGGTTGAAAGTATTTGAAAATATTGAAATGTGATGTAAGGTAGAGGAACATGGTTAGGTATTTATCGGAAAAATATATAATTTTTTTATATTTTTAATTAACTTTTTATAGTTTTTTGTATTTTTAATTATTTTTGCAATTTTTTAACTGTGGCTGACGTCAACGTGATGTCACACCACCTAGGCCCTAGCCAAGGTGATTTGGACCTAGTGGCGGTGTCAGGCTCCCCTGGAGCCCAGTGGATTGGTGTGGGCAGAGGGATTTTTTTGGGGGGAGGCAATTTAGTTGCCTTGAATGGGTTGGAGTTGCTCTTACGTTGGTTAAGATTATAATGTAGGTAAGAAAATAGGACAATGGGTGGGTTTAGCACCGCTCAATTTTATTTTTGTGAAATTACATTAATGTTCATTTTTTGGGTATTTTCCTTCAATCATGCATGAAATTGTATAAACTGTTGTAGGCTTAATTTACTAAACTATTCTAAGGGAATAAAGCTGGGGAGACCGGCGGCAAGAGAGACAGAAGAGAGAGATTTAATTATGAGGTGTATGTTATATCACCCCATTGTGCCTTTATTTATAGTAGTATGATATGTTAAATCCTTATCCTAATAGGATTACAACTCTAATACGATAATATCTAACTTAGGGAATATTCCAAGATATCCCTAGATACACTAGGATTTGCACAGTCACGTTCCTATTCTAAACATGACTGCAATGCTCCCCCTTGAGTGTGTAAATACTCAAACAATACATCGCATCAAGTCTTCACCAATTGAGGTAGAACAATTGATGAAGTCATCGGCACAACTAGCGAATGCAAGTCTCAAATTAAAGAAAGTATGCATTGACAGTAAAATTCACAAAACCTCGCTATGGTAAAACCTAAGATAGGTAAAAACTCATAGACTAAGGAGAAAAATGAGAAGTATGCATAATGACTAAAACAAACGTCATACAGGACGAAGGTAGTGAACTCAACAGAGTATGATCATCCCATGATAGGTGCCTCATCAAAACCTCGTTAGGTAGCAAAAATCTAGTGAGAAAAAATGCTCTTAATTCTTGGAAAAAGAGTACATTAAGATCAATTGAGTATGTTTTTGGATGCTTCCCCTGAGTTAGACATAACTTCCAAATAAGAGAACTATAAGCAATTCAAGTTAGATAATTTACGCATATCGATTCCTTGGACGAGCTTCCAAAAAGTAGACTTAGGCAATGCCTTGGTGAAGAGATCGGCCAAGTTGTCCTGGGAATGGATTTGCTTAACTTCAATGTTCTGATGTTGTTGCTGCTGGTGAGTATAAAGACGGCGCAATGTGCTTGGTGTTGTCTCCCTTGATGTATCTCTTCTTTAACTGTTTGATACATGCTGCATTGTCTTCAAAGATAGTCATTGGATGGTCAACAATGGTAGTAAAACCACCAGTACTTTGAATATGCTCCATGACTACGCTCAACCAAAAGTACCTACACAATTCTTCATGCAAAGCGAGAATCTCAACATGGTTTAAAGAAGTCGCAACTAGCGTTTGCTTAGTAGACCTTCAAGATATTGCAGTGTCTCCAACGATAAAGATATAGCCTGTTTAAGAACGTGCCCTATGTGGGTCAAACAGATAATCAATATATGCGTAACCAACGAGGCGAGAATTAACCCGAGGACCAAGGGGGCGGTTACTCCTCTCGAGGATTCATGGGTGTAGATCAAGCCCAAATTCATCATACCTATTAGGTAATAGAAAATATCTTTGACACCATTCCATTGTTTGCGAGTAGGCGCATTGTTGCATCTAGCCAAAAGATTAACAATGAAGGAGATGTAGGTCTAGTACATTGAGCCAAGTACAAAAAAGCATCAATTGCACTTAGGTATGGAACTTCAAGCTCTAAAATCTCTTCCTCATCTTCCTTGGGACGGAAAAGATCTCATAGAGTCCGAATGACCATAAGACTACTCGAAGGCTTCACTTTATCCTCATTAAAATGTTGCAAAACCTTTTGTGATAATATCGAGTTTTCTCAATATCCTTTATCTCAAATTCTGATTTTAAGTGAACGACAATTTCCTCACGCTCTACAGGAGTTCTGATGAGGTTCATGTCATCGACATAAACTGCAACTGCATATCTGAAATGTGACTTCTTAATGAACACATATGGGTATAGTTCGCTGTTCACAAAACCCTGACTTGTCAAATATTCACTTAGATGGTTATACCACATCTGTCTGGATTGTTTCAAATCATAGAGTGATCTCCTCAATCTAATCGAGAGAGTGTTCCATGGTCTAGAATTATTTGAATCAGTCAATGGAATTCTTTCTGGAACTTTCATGTAGATTTTCGTATCTAGATCCCTATAGAGATACGCAGTTACCACGTCCATAAGCTACATATTCAATTTTTTGGAAACTACTAAACCGATAAAATAGCGAAACGTTATGACGTCCATTACAGGGGAATACGTCTTATCATAATCAATCCCAGGGCATTAAAAGAAGCCTTACGCTATGAGGTGTGCTTTGTATAACACTATTTCATTCTTCTTATTACGCTTCCTCACGAAAACTCACTTATAGCCCACAGGCTTCACATGTGGTGGAGTAGAAGCTATAAGCCTAAACACCTTACGTTTCACAAGCGAATCTAGTTCGACCTAGCTTGCTTGTTTCCCGTTTGACCAACCCATTCTATGTTGACATTCATCAACGGAACGTGATTCAATGTCATCGCTAAGCATGATGTCAGTAGCTGTTGTGTACACAAATGCATCATCGACGATCATCTCATTCCATTCTAAACCTTATCCAATACAACATAATTGACCAAAATCTTGTGATTCTCAGGAGGCCAGGTTGTCTCATCTAAGACCATCGTAATCTAGAATAACCTTATGCGTTGGAACAGATGAGTACGCAATGGTTGGATTAAAACTAGGGTCACTAGTTTTTGCCGTTTTCCTCTTCCGAGATTGTGAATCCTTTGAACCATGAGGTCTTCCATGTTTCAGGGTAAGAGCAGAAGATTGGCTAGCCGCCAATGTGATGCGAGATTTACTTGACACTCAAATTAAACCCTCGTTTGACAATTGTAGTAGAATGGATAAGTGAGGGATCGTTCTAGACCGGGGATTAGGAGGGCTTGCTAAAACCTTCTAAATTGACTTTAAAACATAAAAACTAAATTAAAATACTCTTAACAAGACTACTATGACTCAGAAAGGCTTTGAAAAATTCAAATTGTCTAAAACAATCAAATTGACTCAAATAGAAGCTAGAACTTGATTTAGACGAATTTGCAATTGTTTATGACTCCAAAAGCTTAAAGATACAAAAATAAAACAAATACGAATGATTAAGACTTAACAAAATAGGGGGGGAATTGTGGTTGGACGATATTAAATTAAAAAGACAGAATATAATTAAAGGCAAAATGTAAATATGATGTGATAAAAATATGGATGATGGAATAGCCAAGGGGTTCTTCTCCACACATGTTACACTTGCAAAACAAAATTGATTCTCAGTTGGTCTTTCGATAAGTTATGAAACTCAATGCTCCAAGTTAATTAGGTCCGCTTAAATTAACTTTCAGATTTCCCTAGATTCGTTGGATTGAATGGAATACGCATTACAACCAAATTATTCTTAATCAAAGTCCCTAACTATGGAATACGTATGATAGAGACATTCAACAAAGATCATTAAGTTCAACGGAAATCATAAGCATTGACGAGGCATTCATTACTATGGAATACGCATGAAACTTATGCCAAGAATTCGTTTAACGCGATTGTTTATAAGCAACCTCCACTACTTGTGAATATAAGTTCATAAGGATTAGGTGAAACTCACTTATATTCTAGCGTCATATTCATGCATGAAAATTAAGCTTGCAATCTCAATGAACATACATAAATAAGTTATCAATCAAACAGTTAAACGAATTGAATCCACAACTTATGAAATTCCAACCAAAAGTAATCAATTCATATTGCAAATATAAACATAGTTTCGAATCACCCCCTAGCTAAAGGGGGTTTAGTTCCTCATAACTTTGAAATCAAAGAAACACCTAAACATTCCAACAACTCAAACGTGAATTGTACGAACGTTTAGGCACTCTTCTCTTCCATTCTCATACGTACAAAACAAAGAGAATTGAATTTAAACTTTGAAATCAAAGAAACACCTAAACATTCCAACAACTCAAACTTGAATTGTATGAACGTTTAGGCACTCTTTTCTTCCTCGTTGTTGTAGCACAAGGTCTAAGGTGAGCTTTGGGGATTATGTGAAGTGTTTTGGAGGGATGGGAAGTGGTTGGATAGTGGCTGCAATGAAGGAGAAAAACTGCACAGAAAATGGAAGGGGAATTGCGGCAATGGATGTGTATTTGTGTTGTGTGAAGTGTTGTGAATGGAAATATGAGATATGAATTGAATGGGGAGTGAATGAATGAATGCTAGGGTATTTATAGGGGTGGTGGAGGGAACATATGGCTGTTTGTTTAAGCATTTGTGTGGAGGAATGATGGAAAAACAGCTAGGACACATGTGAAAACTGGAATTGCACAAGGGGAGCAAAAGGGAACCCACGGCATGGATGGATTTGCATGTGTTTGGGAAGCTTTCTTGCTCATTTTCTGGATGCAATGATGAAGAGTTTAATAATTAATGCATGTAGGTGGTTGAAATGATGAAGAATGAGTGGTGGATGTGTGAATGATTGAATGTGCATGTGGGTGAATGTGAAGGGAATGCATGTGAGTGAATGTGAAGGGAATGCATGTGAGGATGCTGGAAATGCAATGGAACTCACGGCACAAAGGTTCTTTGGTGATGAATGTGGTTGATTTAATGGAGGAACAAGTGCATGTGTTGAATTAGTGGTGCATGTGATTAAAGATGGAGAAGGTGGTGTAATGATGAAGTGGAATGGCTGAAAATGCAAGGGGGAGTGAAGGCCACGGCAAAGGTGTTTTGGTGCATGTGTTGGCTGTTTTGTTTGTTGGTTAAAGCTTGTGTTTGCATGTGAATGTTGTTTGTGTTTTAAAGAATGAATGGTGGTGTAATAATGAAGTGTGATGAGTGATAAGTGTATGATATGTTGAGTGATAAGATAAGTGGTTATTGATATGTGGTTATTGATATGTAGATGAATGAATGATATGATAAGTAATAAATATATGATATGTGGTGAGTGATAAGTGAATGGTTTGATAAGTGATAAATGAACTAGTTTAAAGGGCTAGGGTTTAAGTACATAGAATGGGCCTAAAATAGGTTGGTTTGTATGGCATAATGTGTTGTGTCTTCAAGTGCATACAAGGCCTTCAAATTCGTCCATCCTCTTGGCTCCATGGATAAGCTATCCAATCCATGCCCAAAAATGCTCCAAATGGCCTCAAAATGCACTTTCTGGCTCCCTAGGCCCTTAGAACCTGAAAACACACAAAAGAAGCATAAAGGACTAAAATAACGAGAGAAACATAACGTAAATGCACGAGAACAAGCCATTTAAGTCGCATGAATATGCTCCTATCAAATACCCCCACACTTAGCTTTTGCTAGTCCTCGAGCAAAACAGAATAAAAACAAATAAACAAAACGACACTAAACACGTAAAACACAACCTAAACCTTCCAACAACCGTCTTAGGGATTTCCAATGCACATGACATGTTAAAAATCATCATTCTCACATATTTTAGTCATCTTCACACTTAAGTACATTCTTAATCATAGTCACCACATACTATTTCACAATTAAGCATTTAAAACCATGTTTTGAATGTAGTAACATGCCTTAGAGAATTTGCTCAAATCCTTACAAGATATGCACTCGTTTTTCACACAGATTTTCTGACTACACTCCTTACACTAGGTATATGTGAGAAGATTGATGTAAACATGAAAGACTAGTATCTCACATATGTTATAACAAAGAAAGCATTTTCTGGATTTACGATAATGACATGAATATGATCTCATGAATGGAATGCTACTACTTAGAATGAGAACCAGTGATTCCATAAGCTCATATCAATTTCAAACTCCGCAAATTGAAACACATAACACTCAAGATAGAAGTTGAGGGATGTAACGGGGCTAAGGGTAATGGTTTAACAAAGAAAGGTAGAGTACACAAACGTTCTTAAAGCAATAGTGAGCAAAGTATTGAATTAGGCACTTAGAATTCCCTTTAGAACGCAGAAGTTAACTTTGAACACCCAAGGGGAAGTCACAAAACTTAGGGCCATATTCAAACTTTTTGGGCCCTTTCATCAACAATCACACTTGTGAGTCCATTCTCACTTATTTTCACTTTTTTTTTTTTTTTTTTTTTTTTTTTTTTCGTGCCTCCTTTAAGACTTAGGCACATACATACACACAAAAATCCCTTCCCCCACACTTATTTTCTGCAACATATTAATAAAAAGGAATTCAATTAAGTCATGCTCACTATCTTTCAAGAACAAAGGGTACGGATGGTCCTACTCTAGGCTAGGTAAGGGGTGATGTGGTTAGCAAAGAAAATAGGCTAAACGCGGCTCAACGGGGTTAAAACTTACAACAAATACGAAATATGGGAAGTAAGGCTATTTGGTTATGGTGGCAACTACACAACTTCATCTTGATATATGTTATGCAATTCAATGTCATGCTTTGAATGAAACGGATATAAGTTCTGGCATTTAGTTCTATCATGATACAATTGCATCCTAAGTAGCAACCAAGCAAGGAATAATGAGATCATGCAACAACTTTAGAAAACACAGAATCACAGAAAATAACTCTCCAAAGAAGGTAATGGCTCGAGTCTCACAGGGTTGTAGCGTTTGTTTGAATTCCTTCCTTCAAGCATGTTACAAAAACGAATTTTTCTTTTATGATTGCATGTGAAGTCATACATTATAACCATAACCAAGCATATACCAAGAGTAAATCAAACTTTTCTCTATGTTAATAACTCTTTTTAACCGTCATGCAATTACAAACCAAATCCTTATCATTGTGTTGGAAGGTACCCTAAGACACAAACTCACAAAAAACGACTCAAAACACTCTTTTTAGGTTTTTCAAAACAATTTTTCAAATTTTTATGTGCTTTTCGAAGTTATAAAAACAAAACATACTAAAACACTCTAAAACAACTTAAAAACACCTTAAAACAGCAAGGAACAATATTTGAAGCTATGGGTGATAAAATCCCACGAATTTGCATTAACAACATTAGTTACCCCCCCACACTTAAATCAAACATTGTCCTCAATGTTTTAAGCATAGATTCACACAAAACATAAGTAAATACACCAAAAACACTTAAACATACTAAACATGGCAGAATGTAATTAACAAAGAGAAGAGTTTAGAGACGCAAATCTGGTTATAGAGTGTAAATTCCATCTTCTCCTTGGTAATTGCATTGAGGCTTTTGATCTTTGTGATTCCACATGCTTACTCTTGAACTGGTTTCTGCCCATCGTTGATTTTCCTTTGTGCTACTTCTTGAACTGGGCAGCATGATGGTTCTTTTGGTCTTCCCCGAAGGTCTGAGCTTTCCCCCTTTATCTGTTTCTTTGTTCAATCTTTGCAGGAGTGGTCCCTTCTCTGGAAGTGTATCAACCGTTGAAGATGACTACTCGAGAGCAACGCTAGGTAAGCAATCAGGAATAGGTTCCAGGCAGTTGGCTCCAGATCGGAAGACTGACTCCAAGTGCCGGCTGATTGCTTCTTTCACTTTGCCATGCGAGTAAGAACAAGGACAAAGAAAAAGACAGGGAAAGAGCATGATATGAGATACTTTTGCTTTTGACCTTTATGATATGAGATACCTTTGCTTTTGAAGAAGCGGTGCATGAATCAGCACATGCATTTCCTCCTGGGTCATCTTTACTCCAGGCGCCTGGTATCATCTTTGGGGAAGAAGAAAATTTTGAGTAATTCAAAAGGCTTTGCTGGGAGTGCGCCCTCAGAGGTGAGAGAGAGTTGGTGGGCATTTTCTTCAAGTCTGCCTTGCCATAAGAGATGAAGGTCGACAAATATAGGGATTTTCTGAATAGAAAGTGGTGGTACTGCTCTTTTACCCTTTGTCGACAGACGTCTCTTCGATTTCTGAACGAACGACTCTTCGATTTCTGCATGGCAAAAGTAGTCACGGGTGCGGCTCTTTTGACAAAGCTGCACGCGTTTTCTGAAAAGCAGAGAAAGCGTCGCCGAACTTTGCGCTTGTCGGCTAAAGACGTGTAATTGAAATGATGGCCTCCACGTGTTATCAGCTTTGTCAGATATCTTTTGACAAAGCTGAGCGCGTTTTCTGAAAAGCCGCGAATGCGTCGTCGAAATTTGCGGAGGAAAATCCGGATCTCTGAATCGGTGGACGCGTCGCCATGGCTTTTTATGGAGCTATCGATCACCCCAACAAATACACTCTGAAGAAATCCCATTCTTGAAAAATCGACTCCGGCCCTTTGAGAATTAATTCCATCCACCCCTTGAACACTTTTGAAAAATGGCAAACTCATCGAACCTTAGCTTGGAATTGAGCCTTAGCAGTGATGCGGGCGCGCCGCGTCAAGGTAACGTATGGCGCCCTTCTTTCTTTTCTTCTAACGGTCCTCTCACAGGTGAAGACTCCGTGATGCAGGACGCCACAACAGCTACAATAGTAGCTAGGAACCTCCTCACTCCGAAAGATAGTAGGCTGCTGTCAGGACGGTCCGATGAGTTGGCCGTTCAAGAGTCCCTCGCACTTAGTGTTCAGTGTGCGAGTTCTGTGTCCAACATGGGCCAACGCCTGCTTGCCCGCTCCCGTCAGGTGGAATCATTGATGGCAGAGGTGGAAAGTCTCAAGCAGGAGATCCAGCAGCTGAAGTATGAGAATAGAAGTTTGCACGTGCTTGCAAACAACTATTCGACGGGCATGAAGAGGAAGCTTGATGAGCTGCAAGAGTCTGAAGGTCGGATTCACAGTGACCGTCAAAGGTTCTCGTCTTTCCTCCAGAGGCACCTTTTTCCTGGCTCATCCAGCGCTTGGCCAAGTATTGAGGCCTGGAATGCTCTATCTTCGATGCCTCCCGCTCCGATGCCTTCTGTTCCTACGCCTTCCGCTCCGATGCCTTCTGTTCCTACGCCTTCCGCTTCAAGAGTAAAGCCACGTAGTGGGGCCTCAAGCAAACAACCTTTGTGAAGCACCATCTTTCTTTGTTTAGCAGTGCCTATCAATAAATCAAACATTTTCTCAATGTTACAATCATAAACTCACACAATTAATAAACAAACAAACAATAACAACTAAACAACCTAACAAGGCAGAAACGAAATAGCAACAAAATGACTCAAATGACTCTAAAAACACATATTTTTGGGTTTTTTCAAAAGAATTTTTTTTTTTTTTTTTTTTTTTTAAATTTTCGGAGTTTTATACCAAGACACTATAAAACACACTAAAACACTCTAAAAATGCTTAAAACAGCAAGAAACAACATTCTAAGTGAAAGGTGAATAAATCCCACGAAATTCATGCAAATACAAATTGTTTACCCCCCCACACTTAAATCAAACTTTGTCCTCAATGTTTTAAGCAGAAAGTCACAACAGAGCAAGCAAGTAAACAAATACGAGAAAGAAAGCAAAGTAAAGGCAGTAAAGAAAAAGAAAGGAATAAAAATAAGTCTCTTAAAGGGGTTTCCAAGTTCTTCTCTATTCGGATGCATGGGTTGCCTCCCACGAAGCGCTTTCTTTTACGTCTTGCAGCCGGACGGTACCTCCGTTTAAGCTTGACTAGGTTCCACGGCATGGAGGGGTACCTCCTCCACGACATGCTCCTCAAACATCTCGTAATAGGGCTTCAACCGATGCCCATTCACTTTGAATTCTTGCTGCGTCCTTGAACTTTTGATTTGCACTGCACCATGAGGGAAAACATTAGTAACAACAAACGGGCCAATCCATTTAGAACGCAACTTACCAGGAAACAACCGTAGGCGAGAGTTGAAAAGTAACACTTTCTGCCCAACTGTGAAGGTCTTGGTTCGAATCATTTTATCATGGAATGCTTTGGTCTTGGCTTTGTACATCCGGGCATTCTCATAGGCTTCATTCCGAATCTCCTCAAGTTCATTCAATTGGAGCTTCCTATGAACTCCCGTTGCATCTATGTCCATGTTGAAAATCTTCACGGCCCAATGTGCCTTGTGCTCTAACTCTACGGGCAAATGACATGGCTTACCATAGACGAGCCGAAAAGGTGACATCCCAATGGGTGTTTTGTATGCCGTACGATATGCCCACAGTGCATCATCTAAACGTAAGCTCCAATCCCTCCTTGTTGGTCCAACGGTCTTCTCCAAAAATTTTTTGATTTCTCGGTTAGACACCTCGGCTTGGCCATTTGTTTGAGGATGGTAAGGTGTAGAGACCTTATGGTTGACATGGTACTTTCTTAGCAACGCCTCAATGGTCCGATTGCAAAAGTGAGACCCTCCATCACTTATGATTACTCTCGGCATTCCAAACCTAGCAAAAATGTTAGTTTTCACGAAATCTGCAACCACCTTAGAATCGTTAGTACGGGTGGCTTTTGCTTCCACCCATTTAGAAACATAATCAACGGCTAGCAAGATATAAGTGAAACCATAAGATGGAGGGAAAGGGCCCATGAAATCAATGCCCCAAACATCAAAAATTTCAACATTAAAGACAGGGGTTTGCGGCATTTGGTCCTTGGTACCTATGTTACCCATTCGTTGGCAACGATCACAAGACATACAAAAGGTTCTAGCATCCCTAAATATAGTCGGCCAATAAAAACCACACTCTAAAACCTTGAGGGCAGTGCGTTGTGTGCCAAAATGACCACCACATGCATATGTGTGACAAAAGCTTAGAATTGAGTGAAATTCAGAATCATGCACACATCTACGTACAATTTGATCTAAGCAATACTTCCACAAATAAGGGTCATCCCAAACATAGAAACGTGCATCATTTTTAAGCTTATCACGTTGGTGCTTGTTTAGTTCATTTGGAATTTGTTTAGCCACCAAGTAATTCACTAAATCTGCATACCATGGTTCGCTTACCTCAATGGAAAGCAGCTGCTCATCGGGAAAAGTTTCAGGGATAGGTACGGCATGTTCATGCTCCTCGTGGATCATTCGGCTTAAATGGTCAGCCACTACATTCTCGCTTCCTTTCTTATCCCGGATTTCAATATCAAATTCTTGAAGAAGAAGAATCCAACGGATAAGCCTCGGCTTTGCTTCCTTTTTCGTGAGCAAGTACCTCAAAGCTGCATGATCAGAATAAACGATTACTTTAGTACCAATTAAATATGAACGGAATTTATCTAAAGCAAAAACCACAGCTAGAAGTTCTTTTTCCGTCGTGGAGTAGTTCAATTGGGCATCATTGAGAGTCCGAGAGGCATAGTATATGACATGCGGCCGCTTGTCTCTTCTTTGTCCTAGAACAGCTCCTAATGCATAGTCGGATGCATCGCACATGAGCTCGAACGGAAGGCTCCAATCTGGAGGTACAATAATGGGGGCCGAGACTAGCTTCTCCTTGAGTTGGTTAAATGTCGAATTACACTCTCCATCAAACTTGAATGGCACATCTTTTTGAAGCAATCGGCAAAGAGGGTTGGACATCTTGGAGAAGTCCTTGATAAAACGCCTATAGAACCCTGCATGGCCAAGAAACGAACGTACCTCTCTAACCGAAGTAGGAGAGGGTAAGTGACGTACAAGGTCTATTTTTGATTTATCTACTTCAATTCCTTTTTCTGAAACAATATGTCCTAAAACTATACCCTGTTTCACCATAAAGTGACATTTCTCCCAATTCAAGACAAGGTTAGTTTCAACACATCGTTTCAAAATTAAGGTCAGATTATCCAAGCAATTATCAAATGAACTCCCAAATACACTGAAATCATCCATGAAAACCTCAATGATCTTTTCAACAAAATCGGAAAATATACTTACCATACACCTTTGGAAAGTGGCCGGTGCGTTGCATAAGCCAAATGGCATGCGACGATAAGCAAATGTTCCAAAGGGACATGTGAATGTGGTATTCTCTTGATCATCCGGGGCTATCACAATTTGGTTATATCCAGAGTATCCATCAAGAAAACAGTAAAAAGCATGACCGGCTAACCTTTCGAGCATCTGGTCGATGAATGGCAAAGGAAAGTGATCTTTCCTAGTCATGGCATTTAGCTTCCGGTAATCGATACACACTCGCCATCCAGTCTGAATGCGTGTAGGCACGAGCTCATTCTCATCATTCTTGATAACAGTTACTCCGGACTTCTTGGGAACGACTTGAACTGGAGAGACCCAATGGCTATCGGAGATAGGGTAGATCACTCCGCAATCCAAAAGTTTGATTATTTCCTTCTTCACCACTTCCATCATTGGAGGGTTGAGACGGCGTTGAGCCTCTCGAGTTGGTTTAGCCCCCTCCTCAAGAAGTATACGGTGCATGCATGTGGTAGGGCTTATTCCTTTAATGTCGGCCAAAGTCCACCCTATGGCCGTTTTGTGCTCTCGCAGCACCCTCTCAAGCTTCTCCTCCTCCATTGCCGTGAGACTTGATGAAATGATGACGGGCAATGTTTCGCCTTTTCCCAAAAACACATACTTCAAATGGTCCGGCAACGGCTTAAGTTCAAGCGATGGTGCCTGAACAACAGAAGGTAGCATCTTAGTGGAAACTGAATTTGAAAGTGAGAGTGGAACCTTACCATATTGTTGTGGTAATGACTCAAGGGCTGCCACAACCTCAATTATTTCTTCACTAGAACCCATTGCAAAGAATTCCTCCTCCTTGCCGTGGCCTTGCATTGGCCCAAATCCTTCATTTTTGCGCTCTATGGCCTTAGTGATGGTTGTTTCCAGGGCGTCCTCATTCAATTCTTCAAGGTATACCTGCGCCAAAGAATCGATAACATCAATGGAAAAACAAGAATGGTCATCAACGGGATATCTCATAGTTTCAGAAATATTAAAATCAATCACTTCCCCATCGAATTCCATTGTCAAGGTGCCTTTGTATACATCAATCTTCGTTCGGGCCGTCTTCATGAATGGCCTACCAAGGAGAATCGGCAAAGATGTAGAATGGGCTGAATCCTCCATGTCTAGGACGTAGAAATCAGCTGGAAAAATTAAATGGTTCACCTGCACAAGCACATCTTCCAAAACTCCTTTTGGATACGCGTTAGAACGATCGGCCAATTGTATAATTACACCATCTTGTTTTAATTCACCCAAATTCATAGATGCATAAATAGAATAAGGCATGACATTTATGGATGCACCTAAATCAAGCATGGCATATTCAAAACGATTATGTCCAATCACACAAGGAATCGTGAAACTACCGGGGTCTTTGCACTTGGTAGGCAGTTTACGTTGCAAAACAGCGGACACATTCTCGCTTACCTTCACTACCTCTTTGTTTGCCCTTCTTCTCCTTGTATTGCATAGGTCCTTGAGGAATTTAGCATACTTTGGAACCTGTTTGATTGCATCGAGAAGCGGTATGTTCACTTGCACCTTCCGGAACGTTTCAAGAATGTCCTTCTCGCTTTCTTCCTTTTTTTCTTGCATGAACCTGCGAGGAAAAGGTACATTGGGCAGATTAGGACGTGAAGTACATGAATTTGAACTTAAATTACCTGATTTGGCCGAGTTAGGGTGATCTGCCTCAGGTTGTGTCGTCTCTTCATCTACTTTCTGGGCAGATTTGGGATTGTTTGGCTCGGTCCCAACTTCTTTTCCACCCCTTAGGGTGATGGCCTTGGCGGATTCGAATCCTCCCTTTGGATTGACTGTGGTTGAGCTAGGAAGCTTTCCTTGCTCTCTAATCTGTCCAAGGAACTCAGAAATCTGCCCTATTTGTTTCTTCATATCCATCATCTCCTTCTCGTTATTTTCTATCCGGTTGTTTTGATTTTGCAACCCCTGCGAAATAGAGGTTAGTAATTGCATAGCTTGATTACTTTCCAAAGACGTACCTGAATGAGATGATGCCGAAGGTTGTTGGGATTGTTGGGGTGCATACGGCTTGGAATAAAAACCAGGGGGGTTTGGCCTAAATCCTCCTTGTTGGGCAGCTTGTTGTGGCTCCCTCCATTTGAAGTATGGATGGTCCCTCCATCCGGCATTGTAAGTGTTCGAGTATGGGTTGTTTTGATTTTGTCCTTGGAAACCAATTGCATTGGCAGATTCCCACCCACCATTCTCGATTAGTTGAGGGCACTTGTCAGATGGATGCCCTTGAATTGAGCACACGCCACATACTTGGTGTTCTTGTGCTTTTGGACCAATCACAACCTGAGAAACAAGAGAAGTAAGATTAGCAAGTTGTGATTGAATTTCAGAAATAGCACTCACCTCATTTACACTTTGTTGCCGTGGGGCTTCCCTTTGGCCCACTCCTTCATATTGTTGAGCGTTGAGCGCTCGGTTGGCTATGAGAACCTTGGCATCCCTTGGTGTTTTGTCCACCAATGCTCCTCCCGCTGATGCATCAAGCATTTGACGTTCGATAGGAAGGAGGCCCTCATAGAAATATTGAAGGAGAAGTTCCTCCTTCATTTGATGTTGAGGACATGAAGCTACAAGGCCCTTGAAGCGCTCATAATAAGCCGGGAATGTCTCACCATGATTCTGTTGAATACCACTAATTTTCTTCCGTAGGAGAATCACTCTCGAAGTAGGGAAGAATTTCTCCAAGAAAGCACGCTTCATACTCTCCCACGAAGTCACAGTTCCCGGGGCTAGTTCGTAGAGCCAATCTTTGGCCTTGTCCATAAGTGAAAATGGAAAGGCCTTCATCTTCAATATACTCCCATCCACATTGACGGGGGTCATGCTCGAACAAACCACCTCGAACTCCTTCAAGTGTTTGTTGGGGTCTTCCATAGACAAGCCATGGAACTTCGGAATATGGTGTAACAAACTGGATTTGAGTTCAAATTCATCGGTCTTGCCTTGGGCAGCCGTGGGGTATTGGATACAAAGAGGCAATGCATTATCCAGACCCGAGGCCGAAAGCTCCTTGATGGTTCTATTATCTGCTGCCATGGCTTGTTCTTCTTCAAAAATCTGATCCGTGGGCTTTTCTTCTACACCTACTTCGTCTTCTTCAAGCCCAGGTTGTGGTGGAGGTTGTGGTGGCTCTTGTTGACTCCTCGTTCTCCTCAAAGTGCGTTCAAAATCACCGTCAAAGTCGGAGATGTTCTCTATAATAGGCTGAGAGCTACGAGTCATACACAGTACCTAAAAAAACAAGGAAACAAACAAACTAAGAATTTGAAATAAGAATGCACGAAAAACAAAATATAAAAATAAAGACAAAGGATTAGCAAAGTTGCTAATCCCCGGCAACGGCGCCAAAATTTGATGCGAGATTTACTTGATACTCAAATTAAACCCTCGTTTGACAATTGTAGTAGAATGGATAAGTGAGGGATCGTTCTAGACCGGGGATTAGGAGGGCTTGCTAAAACCTTCTAAATTGACTTAAAAACATAAAAACTAAATTAAAATACTCTTAACAAGACTACTATGACTCAGAAAGTCTTTGAAAAACTCAAATTGTCTAAAACAATCAAATTGACTCAAATAGAAGCTTGAACTTGATTTAGACGAATTTGCAATTGTTTATGACTTCAAAAGCTTAAAGATACAAAAATAAAACAAATACGAATGATTAAGACTTAACAAAATAGGGGGGGAATTGTGGTTGGACGATATTAAATTAAAAAGACAGAATATAATTAAAGGCAAAATGTAAATATGATGTGATAAAAATATGGATGATGGAATAGCCAAGGGGTTCTTCTCCACACATGTTACACTTGCAAAACAAAATTGATTCTCAGTTGGTCTTTCGATAAGTTATGAAACTCAATGCTCCAAGTTAATTAGGTCCGCTTAAATTAACTTTCAGATTTCCCTAGATTCGTTGGATTGAATGGAATACGCATTACAACCAAATTATTCTTAATCAAAGTCCCTAACTATGGAATACGTATGATAGAGACATTCAACAAAGATCATTAAGTTCAACGGAAATCATAAGCATTGACGAGGCATTCATTACTATGGAATACGCATGAAACTTATGCCAAGAATTCGTTTAACGCGATTGTTTATAAGCAACCTCCACTACTTGTGAATATAAGTTCATAAGGATTAGGTGAAACTCACTTATATTCTAGCGTCATATTCATGCATGAAAATTAAGCTTGCAATCTCAATGAACATACATAAATAAGTTATCAATCAAACAGTTAAACGAATTGAATCCACAACTTATGAAATTCCAACCAAAAGTAATCAATTCATATTGCAAATATAAACATAGTTTCGAATCACCCCCTAGCTAAAGGGGGTTTAGTTCCTCATAACTTTGAAATCAAAGAAACACCTAAACATTCCAACAACTCAAACGTGAATTGTACGAACGTTTAGGCACTCTTCTCTTCCATTCTCATACGTACAAAACAAAGAGAATTGAATTTAAACTTTGAAATCAAAGAAACACCTAAACATTCCAACAACTCAAACTTGAATTGTATGAACGTTTAGGCACTCTTTTCTTCCTCGTTGTTGTAGCACAAGGTCTAAGGTGAGCTTTGGGGATTATGTGAAGTGTTTTGGAGGGATGGGAAGTGGTTGGATAGTGGCTGCAATGAAGGAGAAAAACTGCACAGAAAATGGAAGGGGAATTGCGGCAATGGATGTGTATTTGTGTTGTGTGAAGTGTTGTGAATGGAAATATGAGATATGAATTGAATGGGGAGTGAATGAATGAATGCTAGGGTATTTATAGGGGTGGTGGAGGGAACATATGGCTGTTTGTTTAAGCATTTGTGTGGAGGAATGATGGAAAAACAGCTAGGACACATGTGAAAACTGGAATTGCACAAGGGGAGCAAAGGGAACCCACGGCATGGATGGATTTGCATGTGTTTGGGAAGCTTTCTTGCTCATTTTCTGGATGCAATGATGAAGAGTTTAATAATTAATGCATGTAGGTGGTTGAAATGATGAAGAATGAGTGGTGGATGTGTGAATGATTGAATGTGCATGTGGGTGAATGTGAAGGGAATGCACGTGAGTGAATGTGAAGGGAATGCATGTGAGGATGCTGGAAATGCAATGGAACTCACGGCACAAAGGTTCTTTGGTGATGAATGTGGTTGATTTAATGGAGGAACAAGTGCATGTGTTGAATTAGTGGTGCATGTGATTAAAGATGGAGAAGGTGGTGTAATGATGAAGTGGAATGGCTGAAAATGCAAGGGGGAGTGAAGGCCACGGCAAAGGTGTTTTGGTGCATGTGTTGGCTGTTTTGTTTGTTGGTTAAAGCTTGTGTTTGCATGTGAATGTTGTTTGTGTTTTAAAGAATGAATGGTGGTGTAATAATGAAGTGTGATGAGTGATAAGTGTATGATATGTTGAGTGATAAGATAAGTGGTTATTGATATGTGGTTATTGATATGTAGATGAATGAATGATATGATAAGTAATAAATATATGATATGTGGTGAGTGATAAGTGAATGGTTTGATAAGTGATAAATGAACTAGTTTAAAGGGCTAGGGTTTAAGTACATAGAATGGGCCTAAAATAGGTTGGTTTGTATGGCATAATGTGTTGTGTCTTCAAGTGCATACAAGGCCTTCAAATTCGTCCATCCTCTTGGCTCCATGGATAAGCTATCCAATCCATGCCCAAAAATGCTCCAAATGGCCTCAAAATGCACTTTCTTGCTCCCTAGGCCCTTAGAACCTGAAAACACACAAAAGAAGCATAAAGGACTAAAATAACGAGAGAAACATAACGTAAATGCACGAGAACAAGCCATTTAAGTCGCATGAATATGCTCCTATCACAATGTACCATGCCCCACGGAGGGTTCAGACGCCCTACCTTTGTAGGTGCGTTTCCAACAGGTATATGTGATCTCGTCGCCTTTGCTAGATCAGTAAAAACATCTGACATGCTTTGAGCAATACTCTAAAGATCTAAAATATAACGCACTTCAGTTTCAGACTGAGCAGTACAGGGATCTAAATGAGACATAGTGGGAGCATACCACGATAATTCGTAGCATTCTACAGGAACGTTAGTGTTCTTATCCCCCTTAACGATGGGAAAATTGTCTCATCAAAATGACAATCTGCAAAATGTGTGGTAAAGAGATTGCCTGTCAAAGGCTCTAAGTAGTGAATAATTAATGGCGAATCATAACCGATATAGATTCTCAGTTTTCTCTGATGACACATATTGGTACATAGTGGCGATGCTATTGGCACATAAACTACATACCCAAACACACGTAAATGCAAGACGTCAGGGTCGTATCCAATAACTAACTGTAACGGTGAATGAGATTGGGTAGCGGTGGGCCTTAGGCAAACCAACATAGCTACGTGCAATATTGTATAGCCCGAGGCAGATACAGGCAGTTTGGTTCGCATAACCAAAGTCCTAGCTATCAATTGAATGCGCTTTATGAAAGCTTCTACCAAGCCAATTTGGGTGTGAACATGGGGTATAGGATGTTCAACTTCAATCCCAACTGACATGCAATAATCGTCAAAAGTTTGTGACGTAAACTTTCCAGCATTAGCCAGTCGAATCAACTTGATCAAATAATCAAGGTGGTGAGCCCTAAGCTTAACTATTTGTGATAAGAGTTTCTCAACTGCAGCATTGCGTGTGTACTAAGCAGTCATGTGACCAATGCGTTGATGCATCAACCAATACTATAAAGTATCTAAATGGTCCGCATATTGGCTATATAGGTCCACAAATATCTCCTTGAATCTTATGAAGAAACTTAGGAGGGTAGTGAATAATCTTTGTAATTGAGGGTTGAGTATTCAACTTCCATAAAGGAAAGGTTCCTACAAGAACACATAATGCAATATGCTGATTTAACTGTAATGGATTTGAGTTGCTTCGGGAACTCAAGTGTGAGAGCTTTAGGACTACGAAAGGATGTCAACAGTTCAAAGTAAAAAAATAAATTATTGAATCGTTAATGTCCAAAAGTGATCTTCAGGTCAATAATTTTGGATTAATTATCAGACTAATAGACTGTTGGTCCATTAATTAATTCAACAGATCGAGACTAAACAAGGTCGATCATGGAAGCAAAAATAATGACAGACGGGTCATATTAGCGTCAATTGGCAATAGGCCAAGTGATAATTAAATTAAAATTAATTAGGGTAAGCCAAAGAACCCAAATAAAATAATCGGGTCGAAAAATAACGTGGCCCAACCAAAAATGGGCTAGCTGTGGTGCTAGGATAGGCCATGTAGCATGGTTGCAAACCATTTAGCCTCGAGAAGGGCTATGGACCTTTGAGCCATGTGGTATAGGGTAAGCACAGCAACAAAGGCTACTGGTTTGGGTCAAAAACAAGCACGGGATATGGGCCCAACAATTGTTGGCCTAAGGGTTAGTACAAGAAGCTTAGCCGAATGTGGGGTTGGGTTTTGGGCCTAGGCAGTTCAAGCCCAGCAGCATCTAAATCTGCTGGCAAGTTGGGCTGAGGGTTAGGGAAGCCAACAAGCAACGCAGGCTTGCTGCATGAGGGCCTAGGGCACAAAATGGACCCAACAAGCATCTGGGCTTGCTACAGGTTGACCAGGGACACGGGAAACAAAGCCCAGCAACTCAAAAGTTTCTAAAAAAGGCTAGAGGGGCTGCAGGCCCACGATAACCCTACCAGGCCAAGGCATGGTGTCCATGTAAGTGCAGTAAGGCCCAAAGGGCTGCTGCCATGTGGTCCAAATGTCAAAACGACATCATCCTTATTGTGTGCTCGACGCTGCCAGGTTACAGGCCAGGGGTGGAGAGCCACGACCTATGCTGCAAAAATCCTAGAAAATTTCAATTTTTTTTTTCGACTTTGTCTAAGGTTTGTAAAATCCTAATCGCTTTTAATTTATATATGTATATACTGTTAATTGAATTATTGGTAATTTGATGTGGAGGATAACCAGGATTAAATATGCCATGAAACCAACTGTTATAAACAAATAGAAAGAATTGAACAAATGATTGGTCTGTGTTTACCTTGAATTTGAGATATTCGATGAATTGACTGTGAGTAAGGTTTTATGCCATACAGAATCAGTTGTTATGAAAATAGTCTTCATAATGAAAATAATGAATTCAAAATAATGATGCAAATATAATTTGAAAATAAGTTTTATTGCAAAACTTACACTGAAACTTACAATTGATTTACTGACGATTGAGTCAGCAAATAAGAAAATGACTAATGAAAAGGTTATTGGTGCACACAGGCATCCTTGACATTTGAAAATTAAAAGTGTTTACAATTTTCGATTTCTTTGGGTGCAGTGTGATCTCAAAGAAAGCTTTTACTGAGAAATTGTGGAAATTCCAAACTTGAAACTTTCTCCTCCGTAGTCAACCTCTTATAGACTTGGAAAAAGTGTTGGATGATGACTTACTTTTACTATTGATGAATGATGACTTGCTTTCACTATTGAACAGTGAAATTTGTTGGAATAATTGCTACTTTCACTGTAGAACATGGATGATTGAATGACTCCAAGCTTTCTCAAAATCATTGGTGGGAACGTGTTGGCTGACTGAATAATTTCATACTTTGTCAGAATTATTAGTGCGAATAATGCATGAACGCTTCACATGGTGATTTTGGAAAGATGACTGAAGTTTTCTTGAGACTTTATGCAAATGGGTCCTGGGAATCTTGGTAGTCGACCTATTTGGCTAACTACGTTTTTTGGTTTGCTGAGTTGGCTGGTTGCTGTGAGGATGCGTCTAAAGATTCGGATTATGCGGCTTCTTCTTCTTCAGTATGGAGCATCGCTGCTTTTGCAAGTAATTGTTGAACTAGGTCTTTGAGTTGGGTGGCTTTTTCTTTGCCTTTTGAGCTAGTTGACATGGATGACTTGGCCGTTCCTTTGAATGATGATGATGGATTAATGTCCGATAATGACTGTTCCAGGATGGTTAGCAGAGATGGATGTGCTCGCTATGCCGGAATTACTGGAGATGGAGTAATGGGAAATTCTATGAGGACCAGACTGATGGTCTTCTGATGGTTGAATTTATCCCACCACTTGACTGATCTGGCTCTGTAGACTTCACCTATTTCGACTTCATAATTCCACTTCATGATCTATGGGACTTTGTATTTGTCCATGAATATTGGGAAAGTGTAATTCTGTAGTTGAATCGGCTTTTGTCAAATTTCTTCTGGAAACTGGTGGAGATGACCTGCATAAGCTCTTCTGGTAGGAAACTAGCTATTGGGCCGTGAATTGACCACCATTTCGGGAACCATGCAAGAACATTTAATCTGAAACTCTTGTCAAAATTAATGAACCATGAATGACTAAAATCTTTTGTTTGATGGAGAAATATGTTAGTCCATGAATCAATATAATCAAAGTAATTGTAATGGTTATTGGGAATGTGGACATATTGGGTATGAAGAGGTTTGGTTTTGTAAAGGGGGATTCCCCAATCTGATTCGGTTAAAAACCACCCAATGTAGAGAAAATGCTAGAGGATTTTGTTTTCATGGGTTTCGCTGTAGAGAGGTTTGATTGAAATGGACTCGGTTTCGCTGAAGATGGCTTATAGTATTTTAGTGTTTTATGCGGTTATGTAGGATGATAATGGAAATTGGGTGGAAATACCATTTTGGCTAATTTTGTTTGTGCTTGTTCTTGATTGAGATTGAAAGGGATATTGAAAATATATTCACTAGGGATTTTCTTGACATATGGTGTTGTTTTGGTATAACTGATTGGTTGGGATGATGATGATTGGTATGTTGGGGTTGAATAAGGATCATATTGACTGACTAATGTCATTTGATAGTTGGGACGTGGTGTTTGGTAATTTGGCCTAAGGTTTCCTATTGTGGAACCTAAAGGAGTGAAACAATTGGTAATAGCTAAGGCCAATGAAGAATTTAGGCTTGATTCTTGTTTGATTGATGGTGGTGGTAGAGTGGCTAAAAGCCTCCTCTGATCAGGTCTTCTTGCTATCATTCTTTCCTTGCATAAATTCTCTGGTTAGGAAATCAAAGATACAATTTTGACTACCTTTGATATATTCGATTTCAAAATCAAAAATACTTAATATAGCTTGCCATCATGCAAAAATCTTTTTTGATGCAATGTTTTGAACATCTTTTTGTAAAACATGTTTTGCAGATTTGCAATCAACTCTGACTAAAAACTTTTGATTTAATAAATCATCTTGAAATTTGCTAATGCATAATACCATAGATAATATTTCTTTCTTAATAGTACTATAATTACTTTGTACTAGATTCCATACTTCGGAGTGGAAACAAACAATTTGTTTAGGAGATCCGGAAGAGATTGACTATTTGAGAATACCCCCTAACTAATTTCAGATTTATCAGTTTCAACAATTTTGAAGGAATTAAGAGTTGGAATGCCAAGACAGGGCAAAGTCTTAACATGTGATTTAATTGTTCGACCATGGAGGTATAAGTATTGGACCATGATGAGGGATTTTCTTTTAGATGATCAAACGTCTAAGATGTGGATAAAATTCTACAACATAATTTAAAAATCCTAAAAATCTCTGTAATTGGGTTTTGATTTCATCCG
Organism: Pyrus communis; assembly: GCF_041283825.1. Classification (NCBI taxonomy): domain Eukaryota; kingdom Viridiplantae; phylum Streptophyta; class Magnoliopsida; order Rosales; family Rosaceae; genus Pyrus; species Pyrus communis. Next base: position 16,094,557 of record NC_142579.1, read on the forward strand.
GGAACTTATCTGCAAATTGAATTACTCTATCTATTGGTTGAATGGTTGACTAGTGGATATTGTATCCTAAAAATCTAATTTTGGTCTGGAATAACTTAATTTTGGTTACTGAGACAACTAATCCATTTGACTTAATCATCCTAGCAAACATATTTAAGTGTTTCCAATGCTCATCTATCGATTTGGAATAAATGAGAACATCGTCAATATAAACAATTGAGAAATAACTGTATTGATTAAATATTTCGTTCATGATATTCTGAAGTTCACTGGGTGCATTCTTAAGACCAAATGGCATTACATTCCATTCATAGTGACCAAAAGGAGTGACAAATGTTATTTTGTATTTATCATCCTCATGAATTTGAATCTGTCAAAATCCATACTTCATGTTTAATTTTGAGAAGATTACAGCTTGATTAAGTCTCTTAATTAAATCTCTTTTCTTAGGAATTGGATACCGTATTCATTCCAAGACTTCATTAAGAGGTTTGTAATTAATGACTAACCTAGGAGTTCCGCTTTCTAACTCAGCATTTTTCTAGACATAGAAAGCAAGACAAGACCAGGGTGATTCAAATTTCCTAATGATTCCTTTATTGAGAAGTTCTTGGATTTCTGTTTGCAAAATTCCATAACTTCTTGACTCATTTGGATTGGTCTGGCTTTTGTTGGTATTTTCTTTTCATTAAATTCCTTATTGTAAGGAAGTTTAACAATGTGTTGTTTTCTGTGCCAAAAGGCGTTGGGAATATCCGAACAAATTTCATTAACAAGTTTCTTTTGAAAGTTGTCAATGCTTTGTAACAAAGATTTGTTTGTTAATTGTTCTTCAATTCTTTTGTAATTAATTTCTTCTTTTAAGAAATTAATTTTTTGTGATTTTTTGGTAACTAGATTGATGGTTTTTGAGATGCTATCTTTTTATAATTGTCTTAATTTTTTTATATCTGTTTCCGTGCAGAACTCAAATGTGATTTTTTGTCCTAACATTCAGGTGGTTATACGATTATGGTGTACCTTAAAAGGATATAGGAGAGCTATGAAGGGGAGACCTAAAATGACTAGGTCTAAGATATTTTTTATCAAAACAAATGGAGTTTTAAGACAAACATTGTTTTGACAGACATGGGCCTTTGGGATTTCATATTTAATTGCATTGGTGACTGATTTTACAGCACTAAGAATTTATGTTGGTTTATGAAAGTACTTAGTGGGAATTAAACCTTCTTGAATACAATTCAAGTCTGCACCTTAGTCAATTAAGGCAATTGTTTCTAACTGGAAGTCTTCAATTATTATTTTTATTTTAGAATACCATTTATGGATCCTAATTTTTTGTAGTAATCCTAAAACTAGGTTTTCTATTTGATTTTTTATGGACTTGGATTCTGATTCTTGGTCTGAGGAAGAACTATTGTGTTCTTCATCATTATTGCTAAGGAGTGCTTGTGTTTGGATGCTACTAAGATATGAGCAAATTTCTATGTTTTCTAATTTTAAGGACTTAATTTCTTCCTTAATTTTGTTGACTTCTCTTTGTAGATCTTTGACCGTAATTTCTTTCTTAGCCTTGTTAAACCTTTCCAGGGTTATGCTAAGAAAGATTTTTGGGGCCACTTGGGGTTAACTAGTACTGACTTCTTCAAGGGAGACTAACTTCTTAAGTTTCTTTAAAGAAAATGAATTTAATTCAGGGTCATCTACTTTGTTGATTAACTCGATAAGAAGAACTTCTTGTTCTTCTTGGTTACTGAGGACTGAAATCTTTTGACAACAAGTATCAGTTCATCCTATTTTAATGTCGAGGGATGGAAAACCACATGAGGAATTACTAGAAGAAGACGAATTAGAACCTAAACTATCTTTGGATTGACTATGGTCTATATCTCTTAATTCTAAGACTTGGATTAGCTGGGTTTTCTCTTTTTCAGAGATTTTCAAATGGTTGATTGTTTTCTTGACTTTACATATATTTGCATAATGACCAAATTTGCCACACTTGTAGCAATTTCCTTTTTGTTCTTGGTTTTTTTAATGGAATTTTCCTGAGGGTTTCCTTTTCCACTTGCTGGACTTGGGTTTCTCGTAAAATTTATTTGTTTCAAAATTCTTATTTTTGAATTTGTTATATTTAGGGTGTCTCCTACTGGAGTACCTATTTGGATACATATTGTAGGCTTCTGGTTTTTTTCTTTTTGTTGGATGAAGTAATAGGAGGTAATCCGTATTGTTCACAAAATGTGCCTAATTCATATTTGGCTATTGACCTGTCTTTGTTGACTTGTTTTGTAATTTTTATATCAGTAAACATTTTCAATAAGTATTTCCATAAGTAAGGGTATGATATGGTATGATACCTTCTTCAATAACTAAAACATTTCTAATTTTATGGGCAAATAGATTTGGTAATCCATTTTCAGTTTTCATTTTTCAGTTTTCAGTTTTATAATCAGCACATTTGTTCATCTTTCAGTTTTCATTTACAGCTTATCTTATTTGTTAACCTTCTACGTAGGATTGTTTACTCTCAACCCAAACAGTAAAGCGTGTTTCAAACAATAAGTCCATAGGATTGACATGAGCGGATCGCATGAGCAGAGTGGGAGTTTAGCAAATATGCGAGAAAGGTAAAAGCCAGTAAGATTTCTGTATGTTGAAAACCTACTTTTTGAGCAATATGAGTAGATTATTTAGAACTAATTCAACTGCTAGCACTAGCTCCAGGTCCAGTTTAAGTAGAATTCTAAACATAGTAAATAAAAGAACAAAAATTAGAATTTCAAACAAATGACAGTGTCGACTTTGGAGATTGGAATATCCCCAAGGTTTCTAGTAAAAATATTTACAAAAAGAAATGGTCAGTTGTTTCTTTTAGAAGTGAACATCATGTCAAAATAGTTGAAAAAACTTATGCTCTTAGTAAAGAACATGAAACTTGTCAATTATTCACACTAGAACAAATCAAAACTTGTAGAAAAGATGGTTACAATTACATTCACATAGGTCTAGTCCAAATAGCACTCAAGCCCTTAACAAGAAGAGGCCTCAATACCTTTATTTTATTATGTCTCTAAGATGCAAGATTCACTGACTTTAGTTATAGTATTCTTGGAATGATCGAATCAAGTCTTTACAATGGACCAATTCATTTTTATTGTTTCCTAGATCTCACAATAAGTCTCTCAGATCCCCACATGCTGAAAGCACTAACATTAAACATAAAAACTTCAGGGTACCAAGTCCTTGAAGGAGTCCAACCATTAGCTTTAATTTTCAGAATCTACTATAAAGTCACAGGAACAAACATGAATTTCCAAGCCCTAGTTAAAAGTCCTAAAGACCATACACTCCTAATCCAAACTAATCAAGAAAACGCCAACATCAAAATACCCAGAACCATTAGGTGGTCAGATATCAATTTGCCTTCAGATTGGTGTTTGATTAATGAAAGTAAACCAGTTAGTATCCAAAATCAATAGAAACGGTCTCTCAGGTGACTCACCCAAGATATCACCCCAATACTCAGAACAAAGGAGAACAAACCTCTCCAGCAGAATCTGACTTGAAGCAAGTCAAATCAACCACCAATTACTAGTCTTAAATAAACTATTCAAACCTCGATGGAAGAAACTCAATGCTGACATCGAAGCAACAGAAAATATTCCAAGAAGGAATATTTTTCGAAACAAAATATACAAAAGAACAAAAATTGGATATTTACAATAAATGGACCAATTTCATGAAAAAGCACATATTTGAAGTATTTTTTCTTCGATTTCGTTAAAAATATTACTAGTCTGAAAAGAAGTTAGAAGTCATCATCAAAGAAAATTGGGTTAAAGAAGACAAAACCATAGTCTCTTCTAGTCACCCTCCACAAGAAATAATTTTAATTACAACTACAAATAAACAAGTACAAGCCACTCCTTTCAAACTTCCAAAAGAAGATGCAAGAGTCAAGCCAGTCATCAAACAAAAAAATTTCACAAACTAGAGTCTAGTCTACACATCATAGGAAAATAGTTAGACAAAATTGAAACCAAAATAGATAGACTATCTTACCCAAAACCAACAATTAAGGAAAAACCCTTAGTTAACTTCCCAGAGTCTTCCTCCAGCACAATCGCTTTGAAAACAATTTCCACACGTCAGAAAATAAATCAAATGTTACAAGAGTTAAAACAAGAAAAAACAATCAATGTTTTACAGCACCCAGATGAATCTCAACTAGAAACAACTTTTGCAATATGGGATTCTGAAGGTGAAAGTGAAACAAATTCTATCAGAAAAGTAGAAGAAGCTTTTCAAAATCTTGAACGAAAACAAATCACAAACAAAAAAGTCAACCCAACAACTCTTACCAAAAATTGGTATCCAAGGACAACACCCTCGGATATTCAATTTGAAGAAAGAAACATCCAAAACCAATTCTCAGTATCAGCTAATAAACTCTATGAATGGAACATAGATGGATTATCAGAACAATAACTTTTGAACAAATTACAACACATCTCCATGGTTGCTAATAGTTATATTACCAATCATAACCTCAGTCAAACTCAAGTTGTCGACCTTTTGGTCACTGGATTTACAAGAATGCTCCATTCTTGATGGGAAAAACATCTCACTAAACAATCAAGAAATGAAATAAAAAATGCAGTCAAAAGAGACTAAGATGGAACACCCATATTTGATGAGCATATAAGACGAGGAGTCCCAGATGCAGTCAACACATTACTTTTCATCATTATAGAACATTTCATAGGGACACCCAGTAATGTCACCTTCAAAATTCATGACCAACTTAGTAACTTAAGATGTCCAACCCTAACTGATTTTAGATGGTACAAAGATGTTTTCATGTCTAGAGTCATGCTTAGACAGGATAGTAATCAACCATTTTGGAAGAAAAAAAAATTCATTAATGGATTACCAAATCTATTTGCCCATAAAATTAGAAATGTTTTAATTAATGAAGAATGTATGATACCATATCATACCCTTACTTATGGAAATATTATTAATATTATCCAAAAAGAACGATTGAAAATGTGTATTGATATGAAAATTACAAAACAAGTCAACAAAGACAGGTCAATAACCAAATATGAATTAGGCACATTTTGTGAACAATACAGATTACCTCATATTGCTCCATCCAACAAAAAGAAAAAATCAGAAGCCTACAATAGGTATCCAAATAGGTACTCCAGTAGAAGACACCCCAAATATAACAAATTCAAAATTAAGAATTTTGAAACAAATAAATTTTACGAGAAACTCAAGTCCAACAAGTAGAAGAGGAAACCCTTAGGAAAATTCCATTCCAAAAACCAAGAACAAAAAGGAAATTGCTACAAGTGTGGCAAATTCGGCCATTATGCAAATAAATGTAGAGTCAAGAAAACAATCAACCAATTGAAAATCTCTGAAGAAGAGAAAACCCAGCTAATCCAAGTCTTAGAATTAAGAGATATAGACCATAGTCAATCCGAAGATGATTTAGGTTCTAATACGTCTTCTTCCAGTAATTCCTCAAGTAGTCTTTCATCCTCCAACATTAAAATAGGATGCACTGATACTTGTTGTAAAAAGATTTCAGTCCTCAGTAAACAAGAAGAATAAGAAGATCTTCTTATCAAATTAATCAGCAAAGTAGATAACCCTAAATTAAAGTCATTTTATTTAAAGAAACTTAAGAAGTTAGTTTCCCCTGAAGAAGTCAGTACTAGTCAACGCCAAGTGGCCCCAAAAATCTGTCTTAGCACAACCCTGGAAAGGTTTAACAAGGCTAAGAAAGAAATTACGATCAAAGATCTACAAAGAAAAGTCAACAAAATTAAAGAAGAAATTAAGTCCTTAAAATCAGAAAACATAGAAATTCACTCACATCTCAGTAGTATCCAAACACAAGCACTCCTTAGCAATAATGATGAAGAACACAATAGTTCTTCCTCATACCAAGAATCAGAATCCAAGTCCATAGAAAATCCAACAAAAAAACCTAGTTTTAGGATTACTACAAAAAATTAGGATTCAGAAATGGTATTCTAAAATAAAAATAATAATTGAAGACTTTCAGTTAGAAATAATTGCCTTAATTGACTCAGGTGCAGACTTAAATTGTATTCAAGAAGGTTTAATTCCCACTAAGTATTTTCATAAATCAACAGAAATTCTTAGTGCTGCAAATCAGTCACCAATGCAATTAAAATATGAAATCCCAAAAGCCCTTGTCTGTCAAAACAATGTTTGTTTTAAAACTCCATTTGTTTCGATAAAAAATATTTTAGACCCAGTCATTTTAGGTTTCCCCTTCATAGCTCTCCTATATCCTTTTAAGGTACACCATAACCGTATAACCACATGAATGTTAAGATGAAAAATCACATTTGAGTTTTGCACAAAAATAGCTATCAAAAAATTAAGACAATTACAAAAAGATAGCATCTCAAAAACCATCAATCTAGTTACCAAAAAATCACAACAAATTAATTTTAAAAATAAAAAATTAATTACAAAAGAATTGAAGAACAATTAACAAACAAATCTTTGTTACAAAGCATTGACAACTTTGAAAAGAAAGTTGTCAATGAAATTTGTTTGGATATTCCCAACGCCTTTTGGCACAGAAAATAACGCATTGTTAAACTTCCTTACAATAAGGAATTTTATGAAAAGAAAATACCAATAAAAGCCATACCAATCCAAATGAGTTAAGAAGTTATGAAATTCTGCAAAACAAAAATCCAAATGAGTCAATAAGTTATGGAATTCTACAACACAGTTAGCCAAGTGGGTCGACTACCAAGATTCCCAGGACACATTTGCATAAAGTCACGAGAAAACTTCAATCATCTTTCCAAAATCATCATGTGAAGCGTTCAGGCATTATTCGCACCAATAATTTCGACACAGCATGGAATTATTCAGTCAACCAGCATGTTCCCACCAATGATTCTGACAAAGCTTGGAGTCATTCAATCATCGATGTTCTACAGTGAAAGTAGCAATTATTCCAACAAATTTCACTATTTATCAATAGTAAAAGAAAGTCATCACCAAACTCCTTTTCCAAGTCTATAAGAGGTGGACTGCAGAGGAGAAAGTTTCAAATGTCAATAGTAAAAGCTTTCTTTGAGTTCACACTGTACCCAAGGAAATCAAAAATTGTAAACACTTTTAATTTTTCAAATGTCAAGGATGCCTGCATACACCAATATCTTTTTCATCAGTCATTTTCTTATTTGCTAACTCAATCTTAAGTAAATCAATTGTAAGTTTCAGTGTAAGTTTTGCAATAAAACTTATTTTCAAATTATATTTACATCATTATTTTGAATTCATTATTTTCATTATGAAGAATATTTTCATAACAACTGATTCTGAATGACATAAAATCCTTACTCACAGTCAATTCATCGAATATCCCAAATTCAAGGTAAACACATACCAATCATTTGTTCAATTCTTTCTATTTGTTTATAGCAATTGATTTCATAGCATATTTAATCCTGGTTATTGCCCTTGGTTCAATCATCCTCATCGTTATTACCATTAGATCTTCCGCCCATTTGGTATCAGAGCCAAGTGAGTGGTAATTGAGTTATCATCCTTATAATAAGCACATTTGTTCATCTTGTTCATCCTTCAGTTTTCATTAATACTGAAGCTATATATATATATATATATATATATATATATCTTTCTGAAGGAAAATACAAATATAGGGGGTTCATGCACCATGAGGAATATTTTCATGCTTCGTGGACGTTTCAAATATCTTACTTTATTTTAATCGTACCTGATTGGTAGAAAACAAATAAAAGCCTTTGAATTTTGTAGAAGAAAGCCTCCTCCACAATTCTTTAGTTGCTTAGCTTCTGGCAAGAGCATGCTGATAAAATGTTGTAGGCCTAATTTACTGAACTATTCTAAGGGAATAAAGAGGGGGAGGCCGGTGACAAGAGAGAGAAGATAGAGATTTAATTGTGAGATGTGTTATATTATTCCATTGTGCCTTTATTTATAGTAGTAGGATAGATTAAATCTTACCCTAATAGAATTGCAACTCTAATAGGATAATATCTAACTTAGAGAATATTCTAAGATATCACTAGATACTCTAAGATTTAAATAATTACATTCTTATTATAAATATGACTACAATATAAACGTATTTTTCTTGATTTTTGATTGAAAAAATGAAAAGAGTTTAGCAAATTTAACAAGAGCCGTATCTATAATCTATCTGCGCAACACTGAATGCATCACTCACTCAACGAAAACCATCAGATAATTCGACGGCTAGGATCTTTCTGTTCAAAATCTCCCAACCTGAGTCACACGTATATAACAACATATTTTCTGATTCTATAAAATAAAGAAAACGAAGAAAGGGAAACCCGAGAAAATCAGTTTCACTTCTTCTTCTACGATGGCGCTGTCTGCAATTACCACGCACTGCCCATCTCTTGTTCGTCTGCCGGCGAACGCCCCTTCAACCTCCTTACCTCCTACCTCAGTATCTTTTCGGCTTTCGTCGATTTGCCTCAGCCGTATAAAACCCGTTTCAATTCGATCAACTTCAATTTCGGGTATTTTGTATTAAAATTTGTCTTTGTTTTCTTTTAAAGTTTGTGGTTACAATTTTATATTTTTATTAATTTGCTTCTGTTTTGAATTTGATTCGATTTGACTTGAAATTGATCTGAATAGGTTAGAAATGGTGTTCGTCTTTCTTTTCAATTTCATCAATCATGTTGTACAAATGATGCTGTTTGAATTTTGGGTTTTGTACATGGTATGCTCTTATATACCTAGTGAACTAGAGTTTTTACTAGACTGTAGTTTGAGATTGTTGTGTTGAGTCCTGTGATAAAACAGGTTTAGTTTCTGTTGAAATATCTCACATCAACCGTATCTCTTAGAAAAAAAAGAGTTTAAATATCTCAATCCCACTCCAACTAATACCGAGGCCATTTGTGATAAAACGTGACGCTTGGCGGACTGGGCATTTGGTAATTACCAAGTTGGGGACAATATCAGTGTTGTTGAAAATGGGCCTTTGGCCCTTCTCTCTGATAATTTGACATTTTCTTCTCCAGTGATTTTTACGTTTGGTTCATAATCCAATGGTACTGAGATTTGTTTGTGTTTCAGCTGTGCCAAAAACCGAGGGGCTCGCACCTGCAATTTCACTTACAGACAGCGCATTGAAGCACTTCAATAAGATGAGATCTGAACGCGGCGAAGACTTATGCTTGAGAATTGGTGTTAAACAGGGTGGATGCTCCGGCATGTCTTATACCATGGACTTCGAGAGTAAAGCAAATGCAAGGCCAGATGATTCTATCATTGAATATAATGGCTTGATTATGGGTAAGTCTTTATATTTTCATTCTCTTTGTCATGTGAGGCAGGTGCTTATTTGTGACAGATAATCGATCTGTGTGTTACTTGTTGTATTTTAGTGTTATGACTGCACGAGTTCCACTCTCAATTTTAGTAGCCTTTTAGATGACTGATTGATTGTCCATTTACCTGAGGGTGCATGTTGAAGCATTCTCATGAAGATCTTAAACTGTCTAGATACTTTCTTTCTTTCATACAAAGTCATCTTTAGGACTTGCTGTATTCATGTCAACATTTGACAGTCTGTCGTATTTAAAAACCAGCATTGCTAAGTTGAATATTCCAATCCCAATGCAGTTTTTCATGGAAGATCTGAAATCTACTTTTTATGTCTGATCACAGGACGCGAATAATAATCACGAATGAATTCCCCCATCAGTTTATGTTGTCAAAACCTAATTATGTTCCCATTGCCCACAACAAGTTGGAAAAGATGAATCCCATGAAGTTCTAAGGGATTTTAGTTGAACCTTTGATGCAGGACAATAGGAATAGATAGGAATATTTTAGATATCCGGACTCACTCGGGCCTTTTGCATCGTAACAATGGTTTGCAATCGATGCAGGACAATAGGAATAGTTAGGAACATGGTAGACATCTAGACTCACTTCAGCCTTTGGCATCACACAAAGGTGTATTGGAATTACTCCAACAGACAAGCTAGAAAAATTCTGGCACCACACCAGCGTTTGGCATCACATGGAAGGTGCCTTGGGATCACCCCGAGGTTGCTGTGCCTCACACACAAGTAGAAAATTCAGAACTTCTTTTCACTAACAATGATTTTAAAAGTTTACACAGTATCCTTTCAATAGGTAAACTGTTACATGAATCACGAAAGACCCACATTAATATACATGGGAATTCTAAATACTAATTTATGACACCCAGTACATTAGTCGTGTAACATAGAGTGACTAAAAGACAATAAGCGTACAAAGTGTACGTGTAAACTGCATTTATTACGTAAGGAACTACAAAGACTGTAATTATCAATATCTGACCTTGGCTCCTGCGTCAACCTCTATTTGTCGGCGAGGCAATATCTGCTTATGATGATATTATTTCACAGGTATTCCCTTTCCAAAGAAAATCTCCACAACTACTTCTCAACTAATCCAAATTTCTCTTTGCCCCATTTTCTCAAGATTTGGGCACCATTTTCCACTTTGCCTAATAGATCTACTCACTTAATGTGGTCTTATGCAACAAAAAGATTGTGAGCAGAAGATGTTAAGTATATATGTTTTACATTCTCCCTTGACCATTCCGTTGTCTGGGTGATTGATTGTATTTCGACTATTTGATACATTATGCCATGCCATATTACATTGCACTGGGTTTGTTTGGATTTTTCTCAATAACTTATGCATTGTGCTTGCCAAGGATGCTTCAACTCCGGTTTCCCCTTGTTTTGCAGTTTGTGATCCAAAGAGCCTCCTGTTCTTGTATGGCATGCAATTAGACTACAGTGATGCTCTTATCGGTGGAGGCTTTTCTTTCAAGAACCCTAATGCTACACAGACATGTGGATGCGGTAAATCTTTTGCCGCAGAGATGTAGCATGACGTACATGGAACCTTTGAATAGAATGAATAGAATATGATAAAGAAAACTTCCAGTGTGTATTAACTTAGTATGTTGCGCTGCATGTTTCAGTGATGCACTTAAAACCTTGTATTAATGTCAATTGCATTACCGCACAAGTCTGCATCCAGTTTTTTGTATTTTATTTCTTCCCGGTAACTCTCTCACATTCTTCTTGTTAATATTTGTTCCGGTCATCTGGAGCATAATTTGTTCCGGTAACTCTCTCACATTCTTCTCTTACACCTCATTTTGTTTATGTCATTTGATTCTTGTACGATTTGTTCAATCCAAAAGTTAGAAATAAATAAACTACAACGGTTAGAAATGAGCAAGAGGAGAATGATCTGCAAAAATCACTTCCCTTTCAGTTTTCCAATTAATACTTTTGTACATCCAAGTTAATATATGAGCGTGTGGTTTACACGAGAGTTCCTTTTTGAGAGCATTGCCCTCAAACATCAAGTTCCCTCAACCTCTGTAAGAGCAATTAAAGTATAATAACACATCACCTCTTCTTTGGTTGTTAAAATTATATGTTGGAGGCTAGACTATCATTAGTAAGTTGTCAATGATTACATCTTGCATATAGAAATCTAGTGAATCTTTCTAACAGGTCGATTTTGCAAAATCTATACTACTGAGTGATACGTACCATTATATTTGTACTTGAATGTTAGATTGTTGTTTAAAAAGTTGTCAAGAACTTGCATGTCACAAACAAGAAAAACTTAGTAAGACCAAAATACTAAAAGCCCTACACCTTTGTGCAAACCACCTTACAAATGACCTTAGATAAGCAACTGTACTGTAGAAAAACAAAAAGAAAAGGACACGTGCACAAATGTTTTGATAGTAAATCATAAAGCAAATATATGATAATAGGAAATTATTATTAGTACTATGATCCAGTAATCAACGTGTAAGATTACAAATTTTATTAGTGCATATGACAACTTTAACTTATATTCTTTTAAGCCACTCAGTATTATAGTTTAGCGGTATTCCTCTTCACTTGTAAGTAAGAGATCTTAAGACTCAATTCTTGTCAATGACGAATTTGAACCACATTATTACAAGCTCACCATCTCCCCTTCTTTAAAAAAAAATAAAAAATTAGAAAAAATAAAACGTTGTGGTATTGTGGTAAATTCTCAGGACTACGTCCTCAAGTGAGCATCCAACGGTTCAGAATCCAGATATAGGCCGAGGAACTCGTTGTCTCTCTCATTCTTTCTCTGTGTACTTCTCAGAGCTCAGAGGCCTCAGAGCAATCAAATCAAAACCCTAAATCGAAAACGAACAGGAAGAATACGAGGACTGAGCTACGATCATGGCCTTCTCTTCCCGCCTCTTATCCAAATCCAGACAGGTCAGTCACTCGATCCTCATTTCTCAAATTTCTTTCTTTAGCTGTTTGGCTTCTGAGAAAATGTTTGAGATAATTAGGGCATTTCAGATTTTCATTTTTGATTTTCTTAAAATTATCGCGTATCAGATGACATAGTTTGCGATATACTGTAATGTGAAGTTTTCGTGATCCGAGAGATGATGAATATGCGAAATGCTTCGGGGGTGTTTATCTCTGGATAAATGAAAGCCAGGGATTCATGGATTTTTGTATTAATTTTCTTTGTAATGTTTCAGCTGTGTGGCAATGGAGTCATTCTTCAACAGGATCGCGTTATTCCGGTCCGTTATTTCGCCAAGGAAGCAAGTCGCCCCGTGCTAAAGGGTGATGGTGAGTCAAAATGCTTGGCTCTATTTAAGAGGTTATGTGATGCTATTCATTGTGATTTGCGAGGTTAACGTTGAGAACAATGGTTTGCTTTACGCTTTTCTCAAATTTACATTGGTTTTAATATGTGAGTGCTATACAATGCTAAGTTCCAAACTTGATATCTGGTATTTTTGTGTCTTTTAGATAGGATGTATTTATGGGTGACTGGCTATCCATTGTTGATCTTATTTATGTCTTTCCTTTGTTATTATTTGATGAAACCTTACTGAACATTTCTTACGTTTGAGGGGTAAAGAGATGCTGAAGAACATCTTCTTGGATGTTAAAAAGAAATTTGAGACAGCTCTTGGTATACTTCGCAAAGAGAAGATCACCATTGACCCAGAGGATCCAGCTGCTGTTTCTCAGTATGCCAAGGTCATGAAAACCATAAGAGAGAAGTGAGTTTTTTTAACCCTTTACCAGTCTATTTCTTAAGAGTAATATAATTGCTTTGTTGTTTTACAGATGTGCCTATTTGTTTTCACATATTGTATAATTTCACATTTGGTGACAAATATATAAACACAAGGGATGGCAGTGTTATGTTTCTAGAATGTACATTATCTTCATTTGTAATCTTTTTGTATAGTTTTTACATAATATACTGCTACAGTTTACAGAGGAAAAGAGTTGTAGGTAATGCAAATAAGGAAATTGACAGAGATGAGAAGGGAAAAAGGGTATGGACAATCAATATTTGTGATCAACAGTGAAGGAACTTAAACCATAGCATGTATAACATATATGACCCCCTTCTTAAGAGTAATCCCATTCGTTGAGAGTGATTCATTGTTCGAGGCACTCTTCAATGAGGTTTAATAATCCAAACCATCTAGTTTAAGATCTCCATCTTAGAATCATCTGTACAAAAAGTTACTTAAATCCAAATTCATTTGACCAATTGATTATCATCATGAACATTTAGTAATTCTGTAACTCGTAAGTGGATAATTTACTTTTGACTTCCAAAATTTTGTATTGTTACTGTAGATCTCCTTTTATCTTGTGCTTTTATTTCCATAAACTTCTACTGGTATTGTATGACTGAGAAATGTAGATAAAATGACTATCGCATTAGAGGAGGGAGCTTATGTGCTGTTCTGTATTTTTCTTCATCAGATGCCACCTTTCATCGTTTTAACTTTTTTGAAGTGGTTACTAATGCATTTTTGTGTCTTGCAGGGCTGATTTGTTCTCAGAATCCCAGCGCATCAAACACACCATCCAAACCCGAACACAAGATATCCCAGATGCTAGAACATATCTGTTGACATTGAAAGAAATTAGGATCAAGTACGTGCTACTCTGTTCTTCAAATTGTTGGATGTCCTTTGTATAATGGAATTAATGTGGTTTTTAATTTTTGTGCTTATACTCCATGTTATTTCTGTTATTACTCATGAAGCCTTATTTTAATATATAGTTTCTACCAAACTTAGTGTGATTGTCATTTTAGTGATCTAAAGTCAGAAACAATTACCTTATTCTTTTGGCCATTAATGCTATTAATATTTGTGCTCATCCTACATGATGTTTCTAAACACTGAGTAATGTTTAGGAGAATTTTTGGATAAGTTTACTAATTGTGATTCTGTATTGAGGGGATGTATTCTGGGTCCCAATGTATATTTGGAATAAGTTCCCAAGAAGATAAAGTGGAAAGGCCGGCTGGTTCTCAGGCGGTGAGGCGACTGGGAGGGTGAGAGGCCAGTAAACAGCAAACTCATCCTTTACACAATTTTTTGTTGCGCAAGATATCATGAGAGATGCTTGTGGGCTGAGTTGGGAAGGATACAAATCACTAAATGGTTGTGGCCTCTTTCCTTAAAACAAAGCTTTATCGTATATGATAATAAGAAGCATGCATGGGATTCAAGAAGATGGGTGGCATGCAAAACTGTCTTTTTGTGGGTTTTTTTTTTCCCCCATTTTCTTTTTTGTTGTTGGGGTGGAGGGTGTGGTGGGTGGTGGGTTGGCATGCAAAACTGTCTTTCAGCTGGGACTATGATTTAATGAAGAACTTAAATGGTTAGAAGGCAAGGAAGATGGCTGATTTGTTCTCTTCTTTGGAGATTTTTTTAATATTTTTTAGCAATAGAGCTGTTTCTAGTATGTTGCTACTGGAATCAATATGTTGTACCTTTCTTTCGAAGCCTGTGTGACAATGCGGGTGATAATGCCTTCTATTCTTACTCCTTCATTTGGAAATCGGAGGTACCTGTGAAGGTGCAAATTTTGGCCTAGTTGATTGCTCACGGCAAAGTGAGTACATGTGATAAGATTGAAATGCAAAGACCAAAACCTTGTCTATCACCTTGTTGGTGTGTTATGTGTGGAGGTGAAAATGGTGTATTCACCATTCTGTAGACTTCAATTGTGTTGATCCCAGCAGGATGTCAGGCATGGTTACGTGAGTGGCAGAAGTTATTTGGGGTAGGGAAGACGGCTAAAGTGTTGAAGGTATGCGGCATGCTGGCAGTGGTGGTTATTTAATTAGTTTGGTAGGAAAGAAGCAAGAGGATTTTGAAGATTGTGGAGGGGCTGATTGGAGGAGATTGAGGAGAATATTATATTTTGGACTTAGCTTTGGGCTACAATAACTTCAGAATCGTCTGATTGCCTGCAGTGTAATGCTAAAATCTAGTTCTATGTGGTGGTATTGTTTTGGTAGGATTATGTGTAATGTAAGATGGATTTTGTTTGAGTACCTATTGTCATTTAGGGTTTTTCTGTTTACGCATACGTCTGCCTTGCGAACATCCATACTTAACGCTTTTACTGTTACATTTGCCAATTAACGTATTTCTTTCCCTTTTGCAGGAGAGGTCTCACTGACGAACTTGGTGCAGAGGCTATGATGATGGATGCATTGGAGAAAGTTGAAAAGGAGCTGAAGAAACCACTTTTGAGGAGTGATAAAAAGGGGATGGCTGTTCTCATGGCAGAATTTGAGAAAATAAACCAGAAGTAGGTAACAATTGTTTTCCTTTTTTTTTTTACTTTTTTTTTTTCATTTTAAATAATGTTTTGAATACAGAGCAGGACACTCGATTAACTTTTATTTACACCTTTACTGTACTTGCATGGTCAGTTTTTGGATCACATCTTTTCATGGTTAATTGCGAACTCTCATATAAAAAGTAGTTTCTGCTAAAGCACTGATTTGTTTTTTCCTTTTAGATTTTGGATTAAAATTGCATTGCCCCATCTAATCCCATTGTTGACATGCTGGGATTTTCAAACAATGTTCAATCTCAAGCTGATTTTGGCTGCACTATTTCCTTCCTTGCACTCCACCACCAACCCCAGAAACTACTTTTCTTTTTGAAAAAATTATAATCAGCGGGGTGAAGTTAATCTTATTTATGATGGTCACAATTGTAATCTGGGGATTGTAAACCCATTGTGTCTCAGGCTCCAAGTCGCTGTCCACTGATTGGTTTGCATATGGCTAAACTCTTGCTTATCGTATTCTTCCATAGCTGATATGAGATACGAAATTCTGATCTAGTCTAACCTTGTCTTTTAAGGCTTGGAATTCGTAAGGAGGACCTACCAAAGTATGAAGAACAGCTAGAACTCAAGAAAGCCAAAGCACAGCTGGAGGAACTTAAGAAGGATGCTCTTGAGGCAATGGAAACTCAGAAGAAACGGTAATTTAGCCATGTCTTTGCCTACTTCCTCTTTTGTCATGTGTGTTTTTTTGCAGCTCTAAACCATTGAGGGTCGTTATGGATTCAGCATACTGTTTTGTTTAGAGTTGGAGATTGAACCATTTGCTTGCAGTCTCCTAACAATATATATTTTGAGTCTTTATTATCGTTAAATTGGCATTGGTGAAATTTAGTTGATGTAACTTGCCCTTTACAGGACTGATATGTAGTTTTGTTTTGAATATTTGTCAGGGAGGAATTTAAGGATGAGGCAATGGTTGATGTGAAGTCGTTAGACATCCGAAACTTCATCTAAGGATCTGGGATTGCATTGAGAGTGGCTTGTTTTGAGATGAACCAAATATTTTGGTAGAATCTGGAAACTGATGACTTAGTTGGGGGTAATTGGGGGAATAATCCTCCTGTTTTAATAAGGCTCCGACTGGTTTCGACTTTGGAGTGCAATTATTCCCAAATCCATGAGATTTATGCGCGCTTTTGTAATTTTTCAGATTTATCAGAGTATAATACTTGCTTTGCCAGGTCCAGGTGAGAATTGGGAAGCTGTTATCACTATGACCAATTTATAATTATATTTTGGAATTTTTGTTCCATGGTACTGTATAAATACCATTTTTTTTTTTTTAGAACAAATGATATTATCTACACACTAAACTAAGGGGGTGGGGGGAGTGAGCTAAGCCTCACTTATGGGCTAGTAATAATGTGGTTCAAATTCGTCTTTGGCGAGAATTGAATTTAAGACCTTTTATTTGCAAGCGAAGAAGAATATCACTATACTGTAATATTAAGTGATAATTTTGTTTTATTTACATCTTTTGTTTTTAACTACAAATCTTGTGGGTTGTTCGTGGAGCTTGGTGGGCTCCGCTACAAATCTTAGTACAAGAACAAACTGTTTATGTACAAGGTTATTTTATTTACTAACATGGAAGTTGTTTCAAGTAATTTGCATTAGGTATTTTTGTGAATTCAAAGATTAGCATGCTATATTCCTTTTCTCGTAAATTTTAGACAAACAGAAATGAGTATTTATCAATTATAGTCAAATGTTAGCCTTTAATTTCAAAAATGTCAATTTTTATAAGAGCTTTCAAAAATATCTAAAATATCACTTAAATGGACACAAATACCCTTTATTCATACAAATAACTAGTTGTTGATTAAAAAATTCTTGTGAGATAATCAAGTGGTGCTTTCACTAATTATTCTAATATGCACCCAAAGAATATCTATTCCGTAAACCTTAAAATATGCCTTTTGCACTTTCTAAGAACAAAACAAATCTCTCGATTCACTACAATAGTCAATGATAACCTTCAAAACAGAATCCGGACACGAACAACACCCTTAATAATGCAAAGGTGTGGAAAATTAAATACAAAGCACATATAATCGAAAGGAAAGTTGAGATAAATAATGTTACAAAAATTAACAATTTATTCTTCTATAAATATTCAATCGAAGGAAGAAACTACAAAAGCAAAGAGAAAACGTAGATGAGGAAAAGTGCAAAAAATTAACCATCTACACCCATCTTCGTTTAGGGGTGCACATTTCTTCACCAACAGTTGATGCCTACTCCTCCAATTTTAAGGTTTAGCTGTGAGAACTCTTCATCTAATAGTGACACACCCCGACACGATATGTCCACTAGGACTCCGAATCGAGTTATGCTAGCCAACACCTGAAAGGTGACAAAGCCATAGGGTGTATTGATGTGCAACATGTGAATAAATTTAAACCTAAAAGTGCCTAAATACAAGAGTGCGCAGTGAGCAGGTATGAACCCATTTTACACGTGATGACAGAGCATAAGTACAATACAGTACAGTAAAATAGGGTGAGAATTATACTATCGATGATAATCACCTACACCAAGATTTGCCAATAATCCTCGTCGGTACAAAAACTCTGCTACTAACACCTAGAGGGGTGAAAAATAAGGGTGAATGGGCCTAAAAATAAAGTTTTAACAAAAACCTTCTGAAAGCATTATAACCTCTCGCCGTAAAACTCGTATAGTTTCCAGAAAATAATACTACTACGTAGGTATAAAAACCAATGCACAAGAGCAGCAAAAACTGAAGTATGCCATGTCATAATATCTTAGCAATAATAAATGTAAGCCAGGCGTGAAACCAATATAAAATAGTATGCCAGTCGGAGTCACCTAACGTGACCTGTACGACTGGGCCTGTAGCTCATCAATCTAGGCTAGCACACGAGTCGAAGTCACCTAATATGACTTATATGACAGGCTGGGTATGAATATGCACGCTCAAGTGCTATGATCACGTGAAAGCTGTGCGATAAATCACAAGTCACCTACGAGTCGGAACCACCTATTATGGTATGTATGACAAGCTGGCACCAGACTTGGATCCAAGGTAAGCGTGCAATGTGGGAGGTGAACAATCATGTGAAGGTTGGCCCTAGCCCCAGGTGGGAGCATTAATACAGGGGTGCAACCATGATGAGCTCTAAATAAATGTGTGCATACCAATGCAATACAACCCATTCAATCACATAAGGCTAAATAGCCAAAATGGTCCTTGAGATTTGCATAACCCCTGAGATTGAAAATCAATAGAAATGGTCCCTGAAATTGTCCATCATCCATGATTTTGGTCATTCCGTTAAAAACTCTTTGGGCAATTTTGAAAACTTCGTCACTCAATCGATTCTTAACCAAATTCGACCTATAATATATCAAAATGAAGATAGGAAAGTGTAGAACAAGATTATACCTATTTGGAAGCCACGTTGCCAGATATGGCTGGAAAATATCTTGAAAGGTGACTGGTTTGCAGGAAAACTGGAAAACTAGCCGGAAATTGGGTAAACTTTAAACGTTCATAACTTCTTCAATACTCAACGAAATCGAGTGATTCAAAAACAAAACTCATACTTCTCGACAAGATGAAGAGAATTGTGCCTTTGTCAATGACTAAATTGCCATGATTTGGCAGGAAAATGGCTCGAAAGTGGCTAACTCGAAAATGGTTAGCCACTTTCGAGCAGTTTTCCGGCCAAACCACTTCGATTTAGCCATTGACAAAGGTACCATTATATTCATCTTGTCGAGAAGTATGATTTTTGTTTTTTAATCACTCGATTTCGTTGAGTATTGAAGAAGTTATGAACATTTAAAGTTTACCCAATTTCCGGCGAGTTTTCCAGTTTTCCAGCGGACTAATCACATTTCAGGCTATTTTTCGGCCATCTCTGGCAACCATTGGGCTTCCAAATCGTATAATCTTGTTCAACACTTGCCTATCTTCATTTTGATATATTATGGGTCAAATTTGGTTAAGAAATGATTGAGTTATGAAGCTTTGAAATTTGCGCAAAGAGTTTTTAATAGAATGACCAAAATCATGGATGGTGGACAATCTCAGGGACCATTTCTATTGATTATGCAAATCTCAGGGGCCATTTTGGCCATTTAGTCATCACATAATACTCACCTGAAGCTTACCTGAGTCTCCGCGTCATCACACAATACAATTCACAAGTGTAACAATGCAATATTTAAAATGTAACTTATTCATGACATGGCAAGCAAAGCATAGTTCCATATAAAAAAAAATGTTTCTGGAAATCGTAAAGTTTATATATATAGACACACACACACTATAAAAAGGAAAAAGACCCACTCACCTGAGGTCCACGCTACAACTCTCTACCACGAATATCGAGGCATGACGAACGATCTACGCCTAAAACAATTAGCAAATCATGTCTCAGAATTCTTATTAATAGAACACGTAACTTACATATCTTATTCGGGAAGATCCTTACGTCAGATTCCCGATCCGTAAGTTTCTAATATCCTCAAATACTATAACGTATCAAGCGGCAGACCTTAATGGAACTAGGTTCAAACGACGGAAATTCGTCAATCAGACTTCACGTATGGAATTGGAGAATCAAACTTAGCCTAGGAAGGTCAGGGGATACCTCGCCCCACGCGCCGCCGTACACGGTGGTCAGCCGTCCCGACTTGCCGAAAAAATCAACTATTTCTAAAAATTCTCAAATTTCACATAAATGAAGATTTCAATGAGTATAGCAAGTTTTATACCCGCGGTCAAGTCCAATTTGGCAGGGAAGTGCTTTAATTTGTCTCGAACCCGCCGAAACCCTAAAATTTGGGTGAGCTGATTCGCCAAATTTGCAACTCCGTTGTCCCAAAACTTGTTTGGGCTTTGTTCTTGACTCTAAAGGAGTGCTTTGATGGTGAAGATCGAGTGTATTTCATTCAGAATTGGCGGATTGCCACCAAGAGTCCCCCGACCCCATCGCTGTCGTATACCATGAAAATGCCTCATTTGCTTCGAAATTTTTGGTGATCAACTAAGGAGGAGGGGCGTGATGATGTTGGCAAGTGATGGGGGGTCCTAATTTGCCAGAAAAAATGGTGGGAATGCATCGGAATTCACTCGGGGTGATCAGGTTTTGAAATGGGTCACGGGTCAAGGGGATAAAGACCGGGTTCCTTTCCCTCTCTCTTCCCTCCTTCCTTCTTTTCTTCTCTTCTCCCATTGGTTTTCTCCTTTTCTCCCTTTCCTAATTGATTTGGTTCCCCCCCTCCTTTCTCTCCTTTATCTTCCATCTCTACCGCCCATCTTTTCTTTCCTTTAATCTAGGCCACACACGTGGCTTTCCAGATTTTACTCCAATGTAAAATCTGGAGCATTCCAGAAAATAATAAATTTACAATTTTGCCCTTGATAGGAGCATATTTATGCGACTTAAATGGCTTGTTCTCGTACATTTACGTTATGTTTCTTTAGTTATTTTAGTACTTTAAGCTATTTTCGTGTGTTTGTAGGTCCAAAGGGCTAAAGGAGCAAAAAGATGCATTTTGGAGACTTTTGGAGCACTTTTGGGCTAAGGACGGATAGCTTATGCTTGAAGCCAAAGTGTTGGACGAAATTGAAGACCTAATTGGAGCCAAAGTGTTGGAACCTTGTTCTCTTTAGTTTTAGGACATTTAAACCTTTCCTAATCCCAATCATGCCATGCATAACACACATCCATTCTAACACATTGTCATTGCACATGCATTTCCTTCATTAGTTAACCCACATGCACTTATCACTTATCATCACCACATATCATATCACTTAATCACTTATCACTTATCATCACCACTTAACCACTTATCATATCATAACCACATATCATATCACTTATCACTTATCACTTAACATAACATCCACCTACTTCACCTACAACATCCACTTCACCTACAACATCCACCTACTTCACCTACAACATCCACCCACTTCACCTACAACATCTCATTCCATTTCACAACACAACACCCCTCAAACACTTCCTTAGAATCCAAACCATCTTTCCATTTCCACCATTCCTCATCCATTTCCATAATTCCCCAAACCTCACCTTAGACCTTGTGCTACAACAACGAGGAAGATAAGAGGGCCTAAACGTTCATACAATTCAAGTTTGAGTTGTTGGAATGTTTAGGTGTTTCTTTGATTTCAAAGTTTAAATTCAATTCTCTTTGTTTTGTACGTATGAGGAATGGAAGAGAAGAGTGCCTAAACGTTCATACAATTCAAGTTTGAGTTGTTGGAATGTTTAGGTGTTTCTTTGATTTCAAAGTAATGAGGAACTAATCCCCCTTTAGCTAGGGGGTGATTCGAAACTATGTTTATATTTGCAATATGAATTGATTACTTTTGGTTGGAATTTCATAAGTTGTGGATTCAATTCGTTTAACTGTTTGATTGATAACTTATTTATGTATGTTCATTGAGATTGCAAGCTTAATTTTCATGCATGAATATGACGCTAGAATATAAGTGAGTTTCACCTAATCGTTATGAACTTATATTCACAAGTAGTGGAGGTTGCTTATAAACAATCGCGTTAAACGAATTCTTGGCATAAGTTTCATGCGTATTCCATAGTAACGAATGCCTCGTCAACACTTCTAATTTTCATTGAACTTAATGATCTTTGTTGAATGTCTCTATCATGCGTATTCCATAGTTAGGGACTTTGATTAAGAATAATTTGGTTGTAATGCGTATTCCATTCAATCCAATGAATTTAGGGAAATCTGAAAGTTAATTTAAGCGGACCTAATTAACTTGGAGCATTGAGTTTCATAATTTATCGAAAGACCAACTGAGAATCAATCTTGTATGCAAGTATAACATGTGTGGAGAAGAACCCCTTAGCTAGCCTTCATTCCATTTATTCCATCATCCATATTCACATTTACATTCTGCTTAGTTTATTAACTTGTTTTGTTATTTCAATTTTCGTCAAATCAAAACTCTTCCCCCCTTTTTCCTTATTGTTCAATTTAGTTTATGTTTTAAAGCATTTTGAGTCTTTGGTTTGTCTTAGTGATTTAAAGTTTAGTTTTGCATTCTTTGAGTCTAGTATAGTGTTTTAAACTTTATTTTACGTTTTTTTAGTCAAATCCAAGTGATTAACAATCCCTCCTAATCCCCGGTCCAGAACGATCCCTACTTATACTTATACTACAATTGTCAAAAAGAGGGTTTAATTTATGCGCGTATAATTCTCGCATCAAATTTTGGCGCCGTTGCCGGGGATTAGCAACTTTGCTAATCCCTTGGTTCTTTTCTTTTTTTTGGTTTAGTTGTTTTCGTTTTAGTTTCTAACTTAATGTTGTTTTCTTTGTTTGTTGTTACTTTTGATATTTGATTTAGTTCTCTTTCTTTGATTTTAGGTACTAGAGAAGTAAGATATGGATTTTGCTAGCATTCAAGCTCAATTGGCAAATCTTACTTCTAAATTGTCGCCGTATGCCGAAAGGACCACAGTGCAGAGTGTCCCTACATTTGGTGCTTCATATAGGCAAGGATTTCAAGCCAATCAATGTCCACAAAGAGATTGGAGGGATCATTCAAACTCTATATGGTGGGAAGATCAACAAGTTCAACGTGAAGCATATTGGCAACCATATGAGGAGTTCTATTCAAGACCTATGCAGCCACCACAACTTCATATGCAATATGCTCAATTAAATTCAAGTTTGCCAATAGATTATAATCAAATTCTTAATGAAATAAATTCTTTGGCGCAGGGGTCACAAAATCAAGCCAAGGAGGCTCAACAAGAAGCATATTGGCAACCATATGATGAGTTCAATACAACACCTATGCAGCCACCACAACCTCCCCCACAACAATTCCAATCAAGTTCAAGTATGTCCATGGATAATGATAAAAATTTTCAATTACTAACCTCTTTGGCGCAGGGGTCACAAAATCAAGCCAAGGAGTTGGGTAAATTGGACGAGCAATTTGGGCAGATTATGGAGTTCATGAAACAAATTCAAGAGCAAAGTGAACTCTCCAACTCAACTATTGAAAACTCGAAGGAAGATTTTGAAATCCATAATGCTATCACTTTGGGAAGTGCTATGGAGGTTGGAGCTGACCTAAAAATGTCCAAACATAGCCTAGAAGTGGATGAAGAGCTGCTAATTGAGGAGGAGGAAGAAGACATGCACACGGCAAGGGTAGAACAACCCTTGCCGCAGATCCCTAAGCCCTCTAAACCACCCACCACCAGTAAGGACGTCCCAATTCCATGTTATTCTGATGTTATTCCACCCAATGTCCCTTTTCCTAGCAGGTTTTTGATTCCCAACCAAGAAGAGAGTAAAAAGGACATCGTGGAAGCCTTCCCAAAGGAGCAAAATGCTATTCAAATTCTTGGTGCAACACAGCAAGTTTTAGATGGTGTTGAATTCTTCAAAGGACTTTGTACACTAAGAAGAATGATTCAAGAGAAGGTAGTGGCTGGAGAAGATGTAGAATGCATCAAAGAGGACATATTTGAAACCACAATTCCCAAGGAAGTTGGATTTTATGACACGGGACAAGTCATAACTTTCGAAGGGGTGTTTATTCTGGAGTTCATTTTGGAGCACACAGGTAAGCCGCCTCCCCGAATTTCAATTTTCTTTTATACTAACATGTGGTTAATGATTCAGGCACCCAATCTGGAATTTAAACTATTACCGGATCATTTTAAGTATCACCGCCCATTCAAAGATAAATTCCATGCTGTTTGATTTTATTTATGAAAAAAAAAAAAAAAAAAAAAAAAAAAAAAAAAAAAAAACATGGCAGAATGATGGAGCTTCATAAAGGGCGTTTACTTGAAGCCCCACTACTGGGCAAAACTCTAGAAGCAGGAGGCATAGATGCGGAAGGCATCGGAGCAGAAGGCATCGAGGCGGAAGGCATCGGGGCGGAAGGTATCGGAGCGGGAGGCATCAAAGAAGAGGCCTCAATACTTGGCCAAACGCTGGATGAGCCCGGAAAAATGTGCCTCTGGAAGTAAGCCGCAAGCCTTTGACGGTCAGTTTGACGGTCACTTTGCATCCGACCATTGGATTCTTGTAGCTCATCAAGCTTCCTCTTCATACCCGTCGAATAGTTGTTGGCAAGCACGTGCAAACTTCTATTCTCGTACTTAAGCAGTTTGATCTCCTGCTTGAGACTTTCCACCTCTGCCATCAAAGATTCCACCTGACGGGAGCGGGCAAGCAGGCGTTGGCCCATGTTGGACACAGAACTCGCACACTGAACACTAAGTGCGAGGGATTCTTGAACGGCCAACTCATCGGACCGTCCTGACAGCAGCCTACTATCTTTTGGAGTAAGGAGGTTCCTAGCTACTATTGTAGCTGTTGTGGCGTCCTGCATCACGGAGTCTTCACCTGTAAGAAGACCGTTAGAAGATAAGAAAGAAGGGCGCCATACGTTACCTTGACGCGGCGCGCCCGTATCACTGCTAAGGCTCAATTCCAAGCTAAGGTTCGATGGGTTTGCCATTTTTCAAAAGTGTTCAAAGAGAGGGGCGGATGGAGTTAATTCTCAAAGGGCCGGAGTCGATTTTCAAGAATGGGAATTCTTCAGAGTGTGTTTGTTGTGGTGATAGATAGCTCTATAAAAGCCAAGGCGACGCGTCCACCGATTCAAGAAGCCGGAATTTCCGGCGTAATTTAGGCGACGCGTTCTCGGCTTTTCAGAAGACGCGTTCAACTTTGTCAAAAGATTTCTGACAAAGCTGAATACACGTGGAGGCCATCATCGCAACTACACATCTTTAGCCGACAAGCGCAAAGTTCGGCGACGCTTTCTCTGCTTTTCAGAAGACGTGTGCAGCTTTGTCAAAAGGAGCCGCATCTGCACTACCACGTGTCGTTCAGAAAGCGAAGGGGCGCCTGCTCAGAAATCGAAGAGGCGTATTCAAAGATCGAAGAGGCGCCACTATTTCAAAAAGCCGGATTTGCGGGATCAAAACGTTTGTCGACAAGGGTAAAAAGTACCACCACTTGATATTATCTCTATATATGTCGACCTTCGTCTTTTATGGCAGGGCAAACCTGAAGAAAATGCCCAACTCTCCCTCACCTCTGAGGGCGCACTCCCAGCAAAGCCTTTCAAAATACTCAATTCTTTCTTCTTCCCCAAAGATGATACCAGATGCCTGGAGTACATATGACCCAGGAGGAAACGGCAGATTGAAGCATGTGCTGATTCATTCACCGCTTCTTTAAAGCAAAGGTATCTCATATCATCAAGGTCAAAAGCAAAAGTATCTCATATCATGCTCTTTCCCTGTCTTTTCCTTTGTCTTTGTTATTACTCGCATAGCAAAGTGAAAGAAGCAATCAGCCGGCACTTGGAGTCAGTCTTCTGTTCTGGAACCGACTGCCTGGAATCCATTCCTGATTGCTTACCTAGCGTTGCTCTCGAGTAGTCATCTTCAACGGTTGATACACTTCCAGAGAAGGGACCACTTCTGCAAAGGGGAGCAAGTAAGGCAAGGGAAAATGATACATTGAAGCATGTGGAGACAAACGTAGGCTGAGTTATCCTCCAACCCTTTTCAATACGAATTGGAAAGATTGAACAAAGAAACAGACCAAAGGAGTAAGCTCAGACCTTCGGGGGAGACCAAAAGAAGCCTGCTGCCCAGTTCATGAGTAGCACAAAGGAAAATCAACGATGGGAGCAGCGCAATTCAAGAGGAAGCCTGTGGAATCACAAAGATCGAAGCCTCAATGCAATTACCAAGGAGAAGATGGAATTTACACTCTATAACCAGATTTGCGTCTCTAAACTCTTCTCTTTGTTAATTACATTATGCCATGTTTAGTATGTTTAAATGCTTTTTGTGTGTTTACTTATGCTTTGTATGATTTTAAGCTTAAAACATTGAGGACAATGTTTGATTTAAGTGTGGGGGGGTAACTAATGTTGTTAATGCAAATTCGTGGGATTTTATCGCCCATAACTTCAAATGTTGTTCCTTACTGTTTTAAGGTGTTTTTAAGTTGTTTTAGAGTGTTTTAGTATGTTTTGTTTTTATAACTCCGAAAATACCATAAAAATTTGAAAATTTTGTTTTGAAAAGCCTAAAAAGAGTGTTTTGAGTCGTTTTTGTGTGTTTGTGTCTTAGGGTACCTTCCAACACAATGATAAGGATTTGGTTTATAATTGCATGACGGTTTGAAAGAGTTATAAACATAGAGAAAAGTTTGATTTACTCTTGGTATATGCTTGGTTATGGTTATAATGTATGACTTCACATGCAATCATAAAAGAAAAAAATTCGTTTTTGTAACATGCTTGAAGGAAGGAACTCAAACAAACGCTACAACCCTGAGAGACTTGAGCCTATAACGTTCTTTGGAGAGTATAATCTGTGATTTCTTGTTTTCTAAAGTCGTTGCATGATCTCATTATTCTTTGCTTGGTTACTACTTAGAAGGCGTTTCATCATATAGTTCCAAATGCTAGAACTCATGCCCATTTCATTCAAAGCATGTTATTGATTTGCATAACACATATTCAAGAAGAAGTTGTGTAGTGACCACCACCATAGCCAAATAGCCTTACTTCCCATACTTCGTATATGTTGTAAGTTTTAACCCCGTTGAGCCTCGTTTTGCCTTTATTCCTTGTTTACCCACATCACCCCTTACCTAGCTTAGAGTAGGACTTTCCTATACCCTTGTTCTTAAAGTTTAGTGAGCATGACTTAAATGAATTCCTTTTGAGTTACATTATGCAAGAAAATGAGTGTGGGGGAGTAAAAGTTTGTTCTTACGTTTATATGTATGTTTTGAGATTCAAAAGAAAAAGAAGAAAAGAAAAAAAAAAAAAAAAAAAAAAGAGGAGTGAAAATAAGTAAGAATGAACTCACGAGCGTTGATGGTTGAAGAAAGGGTCCAAAAAGTTGAATATGGCCCTAAGTTTTGTGTGATTTTCCCTTGGGTGTTCAAAGTTGACTTCTGCGTTCTTAAGGGAATTCTAAGTGTCTAATTCAATACTTTGCTCACTATTGCTTTAAGAATGTTTGTTTATCCTTCACCTTTCATTGTTAGCCAATACCCTAGCCACGTTACTACCCTTTGACTTCTATATTGAGTGTTATGTATTTCAATTGTGGAGTTTGAACTTGGTATGAGCTTATGGTGTCACTGGTTCTCGCGTCTAAGTAGTAGCATTCCATTCATGAGATCATATCTAAACATGCTTATTAACTCCAGAAAATGCTTTCCTTATTATAACATATGTGAGTGTTCGTCTACATGTTTACATCAATCTTCTCACATATACCTAGTGTAGGGTGTGTAGTCAGAAAATCTGTGTGAAAAACGAGAGTACATCTAGTAAGAAATTGAGGGAATTCTCTAAAGGCATGTTACTACATTTGAAATGTGTTTTAATTGCTTAATTGTGAACTAGTATGTGGTGACTATGATTAAGAATGTACTTAAGTGTAAAGATGGCTCAAATCTGTGAGAATAATGATTTTTAACTTGTCATGTGCATTGGAAGTCCCTGATACGATTGTTGGAAGGTGTAGGTTGTGTTTTGTTCTTTTTGTTTTGTTTTTCTGTTTTGCTCGAGGACTAGCAAAAGCTAAGTGTGGGGGTATTTGATAGGAGCATATTTATGCGACTTAAATGGCTTGTTCTCGTACATTTACGTTATGTTTCTTTAGTTATTTTAGTACTTTAAGCTATTTTCGTGTGTTTGTAGGTCCAAAGGGCTAAAGGAGCAAAAAGATGCATTTTGGAGACTTTTGGAGCACTTTTGGGCTAAGGACGGATAGCTTATGCTTGAAGCCAAAGTGTTGGACGAAATTGAAGACCTAATTGGAGCCAAAGTGTTGGAACCTTGTTCTCTTTAGTTTTAGGACATTTAAACCTTTCCTAATCCCAATCATGCCATGCATAACACACATCCATTCTAACACATTGTCATTGCACATGCATTTCCTTCATTAGTTAACCCACATGCACTTATCACTTATCATCACCACATATCATATCACTTAATCACTTATCACTTATCATCACCACTTAACCACTTATCATATCATAACCACATATCATATCACTTATCACTTATCACTTAACATAACATCCACCTACTTCACCTACAACATCCACTTCACCTACAACATCCACCTACTTCACCTACAACATCCACCCACTTCACCTACAACATCTCATTCCATTTCACAACACAACACCCCTCAAACACTTCCTTAGAATCCAAACCATCTTTCCATTTCCACCATTCCTCATCCATTTCCATAATTCCCCAAACCTCACCTTAGACCTTGTGCTACAACAACGAGGAAGATAAGAGGGCCTAAACGTTCATACAATTCAAGTTTGAGTTGTTGGAATGTTTAGGTGTTTCTTTGATTTCAAAGTTTAAATTCAATTCTCTTTGTTTTGTACGTATGAGGAATGGAAGAGAAGAGTGCCTAAACGTTCATACAATTCAAGTTTGAGTTGTTGGAATGTTTAGGTGTTTCTTTGATTTCAAAGTAATGAGGAACTAATCCCCCTTTAGCTAGGGGGTGATTCGAAACTATGTTTATATTTGCAATATGAATTGATTACTTTTGGTTGGAATTTCATAAGTTGTGGATTCAATTCGTTTAACTGTTTGATTGATAACTTATTTATGTATGTTCATTGAGATTGCAAGCTTAATTTTCATGCATGAATATGACGCTAGAATATAAGTGAGTTTCACCTAATCGTTATGAACTTATATTCACAAGTAGTGGAGGTTGCTTATAAACAATCGCGTTAAACGAATTCTTGGCATAAGTTTCATGCGTATTCCATAGTAACGAATGCCTCGTCAACACTTCTAATTTTCATTGAACTTAATGATCTTTGTTGAATGTCTCTATCATGCGTATTCCATAGTTAGGGACTTTGATTAAGAATAATTTGGTTGTAATGCGTATTCCATTCAATCCAATGAATTTAGGGAAATCTGAAAGTTAATTTAAGCGGACCTAATTAACTTGGAGCATTGAGTTTCATAATTTATCGAAAGACCAACTGAGAATCAATCTTGTATGCAAGTATAACATGTGTGGAGAAGAACCCCTTAGCTAGCCTTCATTCCATTTATTCCATCATCCATATTCACATTTACATTCTGCTTAGTTTATTAACTTGTTTTGTTATTTCAATTTTCGTCAAATCAAAACTCTTCCCCCCTTTTTCCTTATTGTTCAATTTAGTTTATGTTTTAAAGCATTATGAGTCTTTGGTTTGTCTTAGTGATTTAAAGTTTAGTTTTGCATTCTTTGAGTCTAGTATAGTGTTTTAAACTTTATTTTACGTTTTTTTAGTCAAATCCAAGTGATTAACAATCCCTCCTAATCCCCGGTCCAGAACGATCCCTACTTATACTTATACTACAATTGTCAAAAAGAGGGTTTAATTTATGCGCGTATAATTCTCGCATCAGCCCTCAACTTCATTCATTAATAACTCCTTCGTTATAACTCCAAATTACGTTTTGTTTGTGCCCACACATTCGTAGCAACAAGTACTACGAGGATATGCCAAGAAAATGGATCTTACGTGACTCAACAAGGTGGTCAACAAAAGTCAATGCATTTACCTCAAAGGGCATTTTCGAAATTTCACATTTTAAAATTATAAAAACGTAGTTTTTTGGGGACGGGTGGTTACAAATAAGGTTTTGGTTTTTAATTTATTATGTTTAAAACTTATGGGTATTTGTGTCTATTTAAGTGATATTTTGGATATATTTGAAAGTTTTTATAAAAACTGACATTTTTTAAATCAAGAGCTAATATTTGACTATATTTGATAAATACTCAACAAATAGCTAACATCTCACGTTAGTTTTTGCAAAATTTGCAGGTTTTGCTTGGTTAGATACCTGCAAAATTAATTAACGCGCAAACTAAACACGGAAACTCATTTGCCATTTAGAGCAAGTCCGCCCCTCTCTATTGCTCAAGTAATTGGGTGATTAAATTCTCCAAAACTTACAAAATCCTCTCCACCTAAAGGCCAATTAGTCCATCTACAGTGAAAATGAAGCAGGCTCGACTGCTCAATCAGGCCACAATCGCCCAAGCAAGTGCCTAAGAGAGTGTTGATGTCACCCACATTATAATTTTTTATCACCAGGTGCATGTGCTTCACAAGTGGTCTGACAAATTACAAGCAGCAAGGCTCGGGCTGCAACAGTCAGGGTTGCTACGAATATGAGCTGTTGGATTTCCCAAATCCGACGGAACGGTCTGTTTTAATCCAAATTTTTTTTTTTTCAAAAAATAAAATCTCAAGAAGACTTGTGCCCACGTGGCACAATTTGGACTCTTGGATTACCAAAAAAAGGATCATCCAACAATCTATATTAATTTTGTTATTAAAAAATGTTTAAAAATTATAAATAAATACAAAAAATAATAATTAAAATAAAGGGAATATGAACCGTGCGTGATCGCGACTGGATTGTAAGTTCGGATAATAACAAGTAACGTTACAAGATTGGATAAAAGTTCTATTTCAAATTAAACATAATATTAATTTTTTAATGCCAATTGCCTGGACAATTCAATTATTGATAAAGATGCACTTGGAAAATTACTATTTAATAAAGCAATAACTACCTTTGCATGATTGATGGGGGCAATTATTGCCTTAATGGGTTGGAAGTGGTCTATATTCACAACAAAGTTTAAAAATAAAAAATGTAAACAATCCATCATTTTCGCTTGAGATAAAGTAAACTCATTGGTTTATATAAAACTTAAAAGAAAAATTCTAAAGATACTCTTTTAAAATGGGGTTGTTCATAGACTCCCTGCTACCTTATAGTTTTGATACAATATTTTATAATATTGAGATAGATATTAATGTTAAACTGTGAGGTGGCAGAGACTCCATTGGGAGTCTCACTTTGAGAGAGTCTCCTTAGCATTTCTCAAGTTAAAAAGACTAATTTTTAGCTATGCCATCTGAAAATCTCATTTTCTCCCTGTAACTCAAAAGTTTCTATTTTACTTTTTGAAACTCAAAGTTCGCTCTACTTTTGACACACCCCGACCGAAAACAGGACGTGACGGCCAGCACGCCCTGTTTTCGGTCGGTGACCCATTGGGAAGTTCTCATGTGAGTTCCCATAAACAAAACCGTGAGGGTGTGGTAGGGGTCCAAAGTGGACAATATCGTGCTACGGTGGAGTCAAGCTCGAGATGTAGTGGGGGTCTGGGCAGGGATGTGACAATTTTGTCTATGAAACTTGATTTTGATCTCATTTTGCCCATTGAAACTTGAAAGTCATCTCTATAAAACTCAAAATTCACTCCCTATTGACTTAGATCTATTAATTTCTTATATGGATTTGATTTGGGTCTGACAGGCTAATCAATTTCTTTTTCATTTTTTCATCTGTTCAATTTCTTTTAAACTTAATATTTTCTTATTGTTGCATGTTAATGCATAAATGAGATTTATGATCAATTTTGTTGTACATGTGACATAATCTTATTGTGTGTTGGGTCCTACGTATGTTTTAGAAGACGAGTTTTAAGGAGAATAAAGAGATATAACTCAAAGTTGAACGAATTTTGAATTTCAGAAAGTATAATGATGACTTAAAAATAAAATCCGCAATGCAAATGCAACACTTGAAATATTGTTCCCTGCTTTTATTTGGCCAGCTGCTGCTATGATTTTAAGCTCCAGAATCTTACCGGTTGCAGGTTGAGATGGTTTGGGGAAGTTGTGCTGCGAGTGCGAGTGCTTGCTCTCTTCCTCTTTTTGAAGTTGAAATTCTGAGCCACAATCGCAAGCCCTCATTCCTCCACTCCAATTCTCACCCTCTTGCACTCAGACAGCGACGCTCCTCAACTCTCACCAATTATTCCACACCCTCCTCATCCTCCTCCTCCTCCTCTAAACTTCAACCTTCACTTTGTTTCCAACCCCACAAAACCAAAGATTCATCAACAACTTTGCCGCAAAAAGCACTTGTGGGTTTTGTTGTTCTTGGGTCAGTTTTCTTTGCTGGGTTTGGCTGTTTCAAATGGGCAGCTGTGTCACGAGCTGCTCAAACTACTCCAAATCTGGAGGACAAGACAGAGACTACCCACCAAGGGAAAATTGAGGAGGAGGAGGAGCAAATGTACCACAAAATTCTGGTGGACGACCCAAAAAATGTTGGTGCTTTGAAGGTTGTTTTGTATGGGAAACTGAGGAGAGGGAAGGCAGAGGAGGCTGTCAGCTATGTGGAGAGGTTGATTGAGCTCGAGCCGCACGAGCTCGAATGGAGGCTAATGCTGCCTCTTTGTTATGAGATCATGGGCCAACTCACTTGTGCTAAAACATTGTATCAGCAAATCTTGGAGGACAGACCTCTTTTGCTCAGAGCTTTGCATGTATGCCATTGCTAATCGATACTGCCTTCTGGGGCTTTTTATACATTTATTATTATTTATGTTAAAATAGTTGATTGATCTTATAATTATATATATTTTGATTACTTAATGAGGTTGGATGGGTCATAGTAATAGGCACGTATACCCTTAAACTCAAAATTGAAGGATTGGCGTATTGTTGAACTGGCTCAGTGGATGAATCAAACTTTGTGTTGGCTGCTGTGTCTTTGGTTTTCATAAGAATTGCACGTAAATTACGTTCTATTTCTACTTCGTTTCGTATTTCTGTTTTTCTAATTTAGAATTTAAAGGGATTTTAGAGTAAGAAACGACTTTTATTTCTAGTTCCATCTGTCTTTTTCTTGTTAACTGCATTGCTTCATGTTGTCTCATCACCGTTTCGGGCTTGGTGTTAGAAGTTGAAGCATTCTACTTTACGAGTTGATCCTCGTTGTTGGGTTTCCGTTGAAATCTTATTTCAACAGATATATCTAGTTCACTGAGTATTTGCGTTTTCAGTTACCTAACTGGATGGATTCAACTTCGACCACATTAAAATTGTGGCATAATCAATGACGGTGTTGTCGGTATATTGATAGTTCACTATTGTTCTACAGTAGCTTATGTTTCTTTGCTTGAGAAACTGAAAACCTTACTGATCTTCTCTTTGTTCAGGGTCTGGCATTGGTTATGCACAAAAACCATGAAGGTCCAGCTGTTTTTTCAATGCTTAATAAGGCTTTAGAAATTGCACGGCGTGAAAAAAGAGTTGTTGAGGAGAGGAATATAAGAATTCTGATTGCACAGATGCATGTTATAATGGTAACTGATAAATCTGTCCAAACCCTCATTTTCTAAACTCGTTAACCGGAGAGGGTGTGGTTATTGGGATGTCCTATGAAATTATCACTCTATGAAAGTTCTTGAATTGTATTTGAGAGCATAAATTCATTGTTCAAATTGAATTCTTGTAGGTAAAACCAATTGTTATCTGTTGCTGCTAATGTTAGCGGAAATCAGAAGTAATATGGTCTGTTTACAAACTTTGTGACTTTTGTATGCATTTATGCATTTTAGGGAGAACTGGAAGAAGGCTTGAACAAATTCCAAGATCTGGTCAATGCAGATCCACGAGATTTTCGGCCTTATCTTTGTCGGGTGAGTTCATCACATCATTCACTTGCTTCTGCTTGTTTTTCTTTGGTTTTCCTTAAACTTATAGTTGACTGGTATCCTAACAATCTAACAACTTTAGCTTTTAAAAACATTGGGACAAAAAAATTTACAATGTATCATACCAAGAGATCCTAAGTTCACCTGGAACTGCAACCTCCCAATTTATTTTGAATTTATGAGTAAAGCGGTCTAAGTGTATGGGACTGGGAGTCACATGTGAGGAAATGTTATATTATAAGACAATAGTTGACCTACATTCTAACAACTTAATCTTTCAGGAATACTGGTAAACCAACAAAATTAATAGAATCTAATATGAGATATTATTTCTCCTAGTGACTGATAGCTATCGTCCTTGAGCGACATATAATTTCATGTTGGTTTGTTTTAGCTTAACAGCCTGCTACCTATGTGCAATGGAGCACCACAAAGTTGTCTCTGCATTACGGTTGTTAAGACAATAGGTTAGGTTGCAGGATCTATGAGTGCTCGAAGATGGCACTCCACCCTATACGTATTGCTTTGTCAAGCATTTCCAAAGTTGTACTAGCTTAGATACAAACTGTATTTTCAGAATCAAGAA
The DNA here is from genome assembly GCF_041283825.1 of Pyrus communis. Taxonomy (NCBI): domain Eukaryota; kingdom Viridiplantae; phylum Streptophyta; class Magnoliopsida; order Rosales; family Rosaceae; genus Pyrus; species Pyrus communis. The sequence continues at coordinate 16,129,551 of NC_142579.1, forward strand.
AGAAAAATCACTTTAACAACACTACCCCTCCCATGTCTCATTTAGGTCTATCTTTTGCAGAGATTAGTCCATTAAAACACAGAAGTTGTGCTGAGAGACGAGTCATGCTTTTTTTTTTTTCTTTTTTTTTTTTTTTTTAACTAGTTTGAGGAATTATTCTGTTGGACTTGTTAAAGAGGGGAAGTTTTGCTTTCTGTTATATGGTTCTTTCCCAAGTATACTGTAATCCTACTTGAATGCATGGACACTGGAATGCATGAACACTGGAATAAGCTTGAAGGTCAGTGTGCAATGCATGTTGCACATTGAGTGTATGGGATAAAATCATAGAACTAATGGTTGTTAAACAGAAAGAGAAACAAATAGTGGTGCTTTCAGAAGTGCAATGATTACTAACTAGTTGGCATGTGTCTCAGGGAATTATCTACAGTCTACTAGATCAGAAAAAGGAAGCTGCAGAACAGTTTGAAACATATCGGGCTTTAGTGCCTGAAGAATTTCCACAAAGGGGATTTCTTAATGATGTTGTGTTGGCAGCAGCCAACAACAAATCCGGGGAACAGTTTAAGAAGGATTTTCATAAGGAGTTCTCATACAGGAAGTGACGATTGCACTTTTATATCTGGGATCTGTTGCAATTATACATTTAACTGCCGAGTATCGTTCATATACCAGGGCTGGGTTCGGTTGCATTTAACTGGATTTGAGATTGGTGTTCTTGCGTAGTTTGGGATTCAGCAAGAGAATGTTGTTGTCTGAGAGACTCCATCGACTTTCCCTTCTACTGGAATTAATCAATAACCTCATTGCTTGGGCTGCCACTATCCTCCTCCTAATCCCACGACTTGCACTTGTAATGCAGGTACCATAATGTTTCCCGTTGATTGGCGATTCAGTAGCTTTTGGAAACTTGACAAGCTTTAACTGTTACTATTGTCAGAAAATTTGGTTTCTTCCTATGCATCTTGTAGTTACACTTGAAATTAACTGATGTTTTTAACGCGTGATACTTGATGTACAATTTGGTTGAATCTCTCTTTTAAACTTTACTTTTAGATGTAACGTTCTTTCTTTCCAATTTCTTAGTAACATTCTAACGATAAATTTAATTCAGTGATTTGAAATTGCGAGCGTACATGTCAATGTTGAGGGATTCCAACAGGCGGAAATGGTTAAAATAATGTGAAGAAGGCAATAACGAAAAGCAGTGATGCATATGCGTAACTCAAGGCGTGCCTCTGCCCGGCAGCACTTAGTAGATCAATCTGTATCCGGAATAGACAATCTCCTTTGGAGGGATCGCGTGTTACCTTCGTTCCCATGCCGCTGAAATCGCATTTCCGGTAATCTTGGTCTCCTTTTTGGTAGAACTCATTGAAAGCATAAGAGATTCTATCATGCATTTCCAAGTCACACGACCTCTTCCCTCCCAAGCTTGTGCAATCTGCCTGCGAGCACGCGTAATTGAATTCTGCTAGTGCACGGCTCAAGTTCCTAACATCGCTATTCAACACACACCACTTCTTCTCCAGGTATTTCACTCCCTCTACGCCTTTTAGCATCTGATGTCCGGACGCTTGGCCAGAGAGGTCCATGGGAAATTTAGGCTTGCCATCGTAGCGAAATATTCCCCAATGGCGTTCAAAGTCCCCCGGAGCAATACTTTTCTCATCCTCGTCAAAGAGCCCGAACAGGTACACTTCCAAGTACCCTTTCCTAAGAGGGGTTCCCACTTCACTTGCGAGTTTCTTTAGGAGGCCATCGTAGAACTTCTTCGCCAATCTGCTATTCCCGAAGTCGTGGCCGTCAGTAGGCCATCCTACTTCCCCAATTACGATATCCAAGTTCGGGACGCCCGCCTTCTTAAGCGCCCAAAGAAGTGTATCGTAATTTGCATCGAACACGTTGCTGTACCGGGCACCGTTGTCTCTAACCGGCTTGCCACCACCATCAAAGAAAGCGAATTCTTTCGGGAAGCCGGAGCTTTGGGAGAGACTAAGGAAGGGATAAATGTTGACAACAAATGGCGACTTATGCGTACGAAGGTACTCCAGTATCTCCAACATGCTTTTCTTTATGTCCTTTCTGAAACGCCCGTCTGATGGTTTGTTGGAAGGAGATTCGTAAACATCGGCATTGAAGGGAACAACGCATTTGATTTTTCCTCCAACGCCAGCTTCGTCTAGGGCCTTTTGAACGTTCTTCACCGACGGGTAGACATCCTTAACAAAAGTACCGTTGTAACTTGTTAAGAATGGCTCGTTCCCGACAGCCACATAGCTGTGGAAGACAATTAAACAACAACAGATGGATCAAGTCAGTCAGTTTCGCTAATTTTTGAATCGGATGACACACATTTTGGACATGAACACACACACATGCATACCTTATGGTGAGGCCTCCGTCATGAAGATACGCGGTGACATTCTGTTTGACCCATTTTCGGGCAGTTGCGTAATCGTGAGCAATTTTTTTCAATTTTTCGTTGGGAATTCCGACCATGACATCAATTCCAGTGCCGGACAAGGCTTTCATGGTCGTAGGATCTGCATCGAAAAGCTTCACCTTCTTGATCCCGTTGTCCTTAAGCATCTTAACAACGTCGTTCGGAGGCAAAGGGTGCGACGACATTTGCCCCCAATTCACACCTAAACCTTGTACAAGGTCCAGGTCCACCCAGATTCCCAGCATTACGGAATACAACCACCATACAAGAAACATTTAGCTCTTAGCTAGCTAGCTACTGATCGTGATGGCTACAGTTCTTTTGAACTGTGACTAGTCCTTAATTTTATGATTGATGGAGTTTAAGACGAAGAATTTAGCCAATGGAGTGGAGTTAAACTAAGATATATATGCATGCGTTCAACGGACCTAAAGGCCTCTTATTTATAAGAAAAGATGTCAAAGGAAGCGCGAAGAAAGTTTGTTACTGGACTAATTTTTTTCTAATTTTAGCTGGCTCTTTTCTACTAAACTTTGTACGTACGGACGCAATTTTAGTGTCTACTTTTCTCATATCATTTTTTCCGTTGTCTAAATTGTTCTGCATCCTACGTACATATATCGAGTGTTCAAGGCTGTAGAGAAACGAGCCTTGAAACTAGCTACTAGCTAGGTAGGGCACTTCACAATTTAGGACACCGTAATTATCTAATACAAGCATCATATATGGATAATTAAACTTGATTAGTCACAGTGCCATATACAATTAATTTTTTATTTTATGTAATTAGTTAATAGTGAAGTAGCTCATATCATCATCCACGACAGTCCTGCAAAGATGCTTAGTGCATAAGCCGCACCAACTGCACCGTGCCTCGACGCTCCGGCGCTGACAATCTGAACTGGGAAGAGGCAATCTCCTACCGAGGGATTGCTTTTCGTGATAGTTGCCATCCCATTAAAATCACAGGCTCGAACATCTTGGTCTCTGGTTTGGAAGTAGACGTTGAAAGCATAAGAGGCGTTTCCCTGTTGATCCAAATTGCATGACCTTCCAGTCCCCAAGCTTGTGCAATCAGACTCAGCGCAAGCGTAATTCAGTTCCGCTTGCGTTTGGCTCAAGTTCTTAACGTGGCTGTTCAACACACACCACTGCTTGTCCAAGTATTCCACTCCTTGTACGGCTTTCAGCATTTGATTTCCGGATCCTTTTCCGCTGAGATCCATTGGGAACTTTGGCTGTCCATCATATCGGAAAATACCCCAGTGACGTTCAAAGTCTCCGGGAGCCACACTTTTCTGGTCTTCGTCGAAAAGGCCAAACAAGTAGACTTCGATTTTTCCCCTCCTAAGAGGGGTGCCCTCCTCCTTGCCAAGTTTCTTGAGGAGGCCATCATAAAACTTCTTAGCATTTTTTATATTGGCATTCTTGTCACCATCGGTTGGCCATCCCACTTCCCCAATTAGGATTTCCATGTTACCAAAACCTTCCTTCTTCAGTGCATTAATCAGCGTATCGCAGTTTGCATCAAACACATTTTTGTACTCGATGTTGTTGTCTCTAACTGGCTTGCTACTGCCCTCAAAGAAAGCAAATTCTTGTGGGAAATTGGCGTTCTGGTAGAGACTAAGGAAGGGGTAGATGTTTACAACAAACGGGGCCTTACTCTCACGAAGGTGACGGAGTATCTCGACCATATTGTTCTTAATATCCTTTCGAAAACACCCGTCTGATGGTTTGTTTGACGATGACTCGTAAACATCAGCATTGAAGGGCACTGTGGCTTTGACTTTGTCCCCAGCGCCTGATTCATCTAGGGCCTTTTGAATGTTTTTCAATGCCGGGTAAGTAGTCTTAACGTAGGTGCCGTTGTAACTCGTCAAGTATGGCTCATTACCAACACCCACATTGCTGTACATTAAAAGTTAAAACACAACAAAAATATGTTAATTAAACCTCTGATCATACTAATTCCAGGATTAAAAAAACGCATGCTAATTATATATGCAGATTAAGGAGAAGAAATTTAATCCAAACCTGATACTAACGCCGCCGTCGTGAAGCCATTTGGTAACATTTTCCTTCACCCATTCTTGTGCCTCTGAGTAACTATCAGCAAGCTTTTCCAACTTGTCGTTCGGGATTCCGACCATGACCTGAATGCCTGACCCGGCCAATGCATTCAAGGTCGAAGGCTCTGCGTCGAAAAGCTTCACTTTCTTGATCCCATTGTCTTTGAGCATCTGAACAACTTTTTTAGGCGGCAAAAGGTGCGATGACAATGTACCCCAGTTGACACCTAAACCTTGTGCAAGGTTGGTTGTGGCCAAAATCACGGACAAGACCCATACGAGAAACACGGCTCGAGCCATGGTTTGAGCCGGCTGAACTATGGTGGACTACTGAGAAGATAGCCAGACAATTACTGATTGCTAATGATATCTTAGCTACAGGGCCTAGGTTTATGGAATGGGGGATGGTGAGGTTTCTTGGGGCTGAAGGAGGAGTTTTAAATATACGGACGGCCGCAACAGAGTAAGGTAAGTACGCACATCACATGGGTTTGCAAGGGCTGCAACTAATATTTCCAGTTTTAGGCTGTTGGTATACAAGAGCCATACAAGGTGTCAAGTTTTCTCAAACTATTTTCTTTTTCTAATTTTGGGTTCCTACAATTCACAGTTCTGCATGAAATGAGCAACGCCTTAAAACTAGGCTCATTTAGGTTTTTTGTTGGAGAGTTTTGCAAACATAGGAAAAATTTTGTTTTATTACAACTTGTATGTTCCACTATTAGTGTATCATCATATATTACAACTATTTTATTTTATTTTTTTAATAATTGGGCAACCAATGCAAAAATGTAAGTAGAGGACGGTAATGTTTACACTAAAAATATTGTTGAGCCTTGGTTTGGTCTAATAAGGTGTTTTACAAGGAAATAGAACTTGGGCCTTTAATTTACTCTAATAAACAGTGCATGCCCAAATTGTTTTTACTTGTCAAAAATACCAAGGCACTTTTATTTACTTCTGGAGGGAAGATGATCATGGATTTAAACAAAACAACCGTCTTGATTATGCTACTCACTACAAGAAAACATGATTTAGGTGACGACAAACATTCATCACATAAACATAAAAATTCATCACACTTGACTATATGTGACGAAACTCTAGCATCATTGGCACTTGCATCACCTATAGTCCACTAGACGAATTTTACTTTCGCCACATATTTTTAGTATACGTGACGCCACTTTCGTCACTTAGTAACAATATGTATGACAAATTATATGTCACAAAATACAAAAATTCGTGACCTATTTTTTCGTCTCATATCAGATTTATAAGTGATGATTTTGTCGTCACCCAATATGATCACAGATGATATAGTTTACATTAAGTGATGCTAAAAGCGTCATATATTCCTTTGATATGTGGTGAAACTTACGTCACATACATTTAAATCAAATACCTATTTCGAAATAATATTGATGAATTAAGTGTTTTTTCCTGTTTTGTAATCTAGAATTGCAGTTCATAACAATTATAAGGTACTGCTTTACATTTTCATTAATCAACAATTAAAGCACATAAGTCAAATACATTCACCAAATGTACATCCCAAAAATTAAAGTCATGGTGATGTATCTCAAAAGAGAAGTCTAAAACAGCTTAAGGTGCTTAGAGCATCTTCAGTGGAGTCCTTAACTAGGGACAATCACCGTATAAAATAAGTATAAAATAAATATATGGACAAAATGAATCTCCAATGAATCGGAAGGTAAGTCCCTGAAGTATAGAGACTTACCAAATACTTGATGTATGTACCCACATATAGAGACTGTACCATGTGCATACTTGAAGTGTACCATGTGCATACTTGAAACTAACCGTAAAAGACATAATATCAACGTTAGTACTCTTCCAAATCATGTTCTTCTAGCTTAGGATAAGTATTTTCACCCTTTGAAATATCACCATCAGATTCTGTATAGTTGTTGGTCCTCCCTTAACTTAGCAGCCAAAAGTGCCTTGAGTTTTGTGAACATATTTTCATCATCATTATGTAAACCCAATAGAGCTCTCAGTTATTCATTCTCATGTTGCAATTTGAGGAAACCATCTAACAAAAGCTTGATCTGAGATCTCATATCAGTTAACTCGGAACTTAAGGTTATAGAAGAATGCAACCAGAGGTATCCGTACAAGGAAAAACACCTACACCATTAACAGATTTTCCCTTCTTTCCAAGGTTTTCAACCATGATTCCAAACTCATTATCCAATGACACATGTATAGAGTCTGGTGGAGTACTCCTTGGATCAACTTCTCCCTCATTTCATCCTTCTTTTTCTTCATGTTTTCCTTTCATAATAAAATAGAAACAATAAAGTGTGATTTTTGTCAAACTTGAAGATAGGAAAATAAAAGTAACCTACTTTTAAAAAAAAATTTATATTCACATTCATATAATTTTTATAAGATAGTGCTATCTGCATTTTCTTTTACTTCTCACTACACCCTTTTTAATTTTAGACCGATCGCATGAACTAAAGATGATCAGTAAAAAAATATTAATAAGGATGTCTCAGAAGTAAAATAGGTATGTGAATAAAACTATCCTTTAACCACAACAAGTGGCCTTGTGGTAGGGACGCGAACTGCATCTCCCAATAAACAAAAAAAATATGGGAGGTCCCGGTTTTGAAACTCTGAATTAGTGAGTTTGCTTGACCTTTGCCACAGGCAGAGTGGTGACTTATCACCACTAGTGGTCTCCTTTTCAAATAAAAAAAAAAAAAAAAACTATCCTTTTTATAACGGCGGTTGAGCACAGGAGCAGTGTTTCGATCATAGCGTATGAATTGACAATTATGCCCACGCTAGTCTGTACTTCTTCGGATTCTGGGTTGGCTGCTTGCCTGAAAGCTCCAAAAACCAGAAACTGTCCTCCTCGGTCGGGACTCGGGAATTGAAGATCTCAGCTCTTGGAGAATATTTTCCGGCGTCCTTCCGAAACGATGCTGGCCGGCGATTGAGAAAACCGCTACGCTCCGTTCTGTACAAGTTAGTTTTTTTTTCCTTTTGGTCATCAATACATACATGTTCGATTGAAAATTGATGATCCTGTTCCTGTACCTGTTGCTGCATGCACCAAAACCTAAAAGGGAGAGGAATTTGATGCATACAGGAGTGTGATTTTCTTGTGCTCTGTGTGTGTGTGTGTTATACCAAAACATAAACATAAAATTGAACTTCCGATTCCGATTTTGATTTGTCGACTTGAAGGAAGGATCGCAATGGATTTGTCATTGGTTGATAAGGGACCTGCAGCGGCTTCTGTTCTGCAGCTACAGAGATGGGGCCCTTCTCTCGCCCACCTAAACCTTTCCGAATTTCGCCAAGCTTTTATTTCTCCAACGAGACAGCTATTGTTGCTGCTTTCTTACCACTCCGAAGCCTTGTTTATTCCTCTACTTAGCGGTGATTCCTTTTACCTTTACTGTGTTGCTGGTTCCCAGTTCTGTTACCGGGTTTAATTTCTCTTATTGTAATTTACTGCAGGGGACTCTACAACTGGTAGTAGTAATCTGGAGACTGGCTCTGGTTTCTGCTCACAACCATTGACACCCCCTGGCAAGTCAGATTCAATAGGGGATGATTCTGTTCTAGATTTTGATAATGATTTCACTTTTGATAGGGAAATTGCAAGATCCGAAAACTACCCTTTTGTTGGTGATGTTAACTCTTTGGCTTGGGGTATCTGTGAGGATAATTATGATCAGAACAAGGATGCTTTGTTTAGTGAAATTTTGTTTGTATCTGGCAAGCAAGGTCTGGTGGTACATGCTTTTGTTGAATCCACCCGAAACACTGATGTTGACAGGAATGCACTGCATGGTGAGTATGTCCAGGGGAGGTGGGTGGAATGGGGGCCTTCTGCCTCCTTAGTTGAAAATACGGTGGTGGAGGAAGCTACCAGCTTGAGTGTTAATGCCACTGGAAATATTGATTTAAACAGAGCCAATGGAGACGGTGAAAGTCCCCATAACAAATGTAATGTGCCTGGGAACGATGAGTTGCCAAAAGGCGTTGCTTCTAAGAAATGGTTGCAATCTTTTCTGACAAAAGTTGAAACTGTTGAATACAATGGTAACATATTGACCAAGTTCCCAGAAAAGTCATTGTTTCCTTGCTCTGCGAAAGTCGTTTCATTTGGTTTGTTTAATAGTAATTTACCATTTCTGGACTTCCTTTCTAACAGTGATTCAGTGTCAAATGAGTGCACCCAGGAAACCATTCAAAAGTCAGAGAGTGATAACTCTATAAATACACATTTGACTTCATCTGGTCCGCATTTCAAATCTGAAATTTTGTCTAATATTTTTGGTTTTGGAATGAACTGTTTATACAAGTGCTCCAGAGTGTTTTCAAGCAATTCACATTGCTTTATTGGATTTGTTTTCACACAGGTTGATCCTGTAACTTTGAATACTAGTGATGAAAGTGAAATTACTAAGAAAAATAATGTACTTCTGGTTGCTAGATTAGATAGGCGGGGAATTCAGTGTGTTTCCTCAGTGAAGCTTGACGAGTGTCCAATTATTGGCTCAGTGGTACAATGGACAGACTTCCAGTTTTCTGATAGCCTTCTTATTTGTCTAAATGCATCTGGCTTAGTTGTTTTCTATGGAGTAATGTCCGGTGAGTATGTTGCACATTTAGGTATTTCACAGACTTTAGGACTCAACCCTCAGTTGGATTTTCATAAGCAAGGAGCATTGCCTCTAGGTTCTGAGAAGCACAGTACTGAATTTGATGGAGTTGATGACAAAAGAGTTTTGCAACATGGTGATTATTCTGATAGGAGAATGTTTAAAAGGTTGATTGCTGCTTCACATACCTCCCTAATAGCTGTTGTTGATGATTATGGTGTAATATATGTGATTTCAGCTGGTGACTATATACCGGGCATGTATTATGAAAATGAGAAATTACTTCCACATATTCAGCAGCAAAGGCTAGGCATGTTGGGTGGTTGGGAGGTTGGTGGTTGTGATATAGGTCACCAAAGGGTATATTCTAACATATCTGGTTCACAGAATTCTATTGTTCAATCCATGGCAAATGACAGATCCTCTTTCCCGGATGATTGTGGAAGTAATGTGCTTAGAAACCAAGAGTTGGACCGTAAGCAAGAAGGGAAGGGATCCAGCTCATTTTTGGGTAGATTTTCTGCTTCAAAATTAACAGATCATAAGCCTTACTACTCTGAAAATAAGCCACACTTGATGCGCAAGATCTTTCTTCCCCCACATAAGTTTAGGGAATATGATCCTATCTGTTTCTCTCCATTAGGAATTACTCGGCTTGTTAAGAACCGGAATATGATGAACCCGAAGGGTTCTCACATTGTTCATCTCAATCTGCACGCTGAGTTCGTAGTTTGTGATGACAACTTTTTGAATACACGGTGTGAAATGTTTTATCTCCAAGGGAGGGAAGAAGCCTTTATTGGAGAGGCAGTGGGCTGCACTTTCCAGGGATGTTTTTATTTGGTAACAGAAAGTGGTCTTTCAGTAGTGCTTCCTTCTGTATCAGTCTCATCAAATTTTCTTCCTCTTGAAGTTATTGGGTGTGGGCAGTTGACCAATTTGGGCACCGGAGATAAAGTTAAAAGCACAAGGGAAATGAAAGAATCTCAACAGCTTTGGTCACCCTGGAATGTTGAAATTTTGGACAGAGTCCATTTGTATGAAAGTGCTGAAGAGGCAGATCGCTTGTGTTTGGAAAACGGTGAGGATTTAGTTCTCTGCATAACTTTTTAGCTTTTCCTTATATAGCATATACCACATATGAATATTTGTAGGAGAAAACCTATCTTTTAACCTCATATCCTTTATGATTTGGTGTCCATACTACTGTGCCGGATTTGCATTCATGTTATACTTATAATTGTTTCATGGTCAGCCGACAAATGGTTAATTGACCACTAATGCATTATATTTTAAATTACCATGCATCTTCTCTCTATCAAGGTCGAACTTTTCACATATGTAGAGAACGTACTCTCAGTGGTTTGATAACTAAGCACAGAGGGAATAAAGAATTTATCATTTTTTTTGGAGGTTAATAAATCAAACAAACAATAATGAACCACAACTCTAGCTTGCTATAACAAGGCTAAGGAAACGAATTAGGACCTGCCTCTTGTTTTTTTCTAGATTAATAATTAAAAATGTAAATTAATTGCTGCATATTAGAAAATAAAAATGTCTCATATTGTGAGGACATTTCTGTATACATGCTACATGTGTGTGACATACATGTATACTAGATGTTAATTCTCCATGGTATGAAAAAAAATTCTCTTTAACCATTTTTTATCATCCTTCTGATATTACTTCCCTAAAAATAGGTTCGTCTTGAAACTTTCGAATCTTTTGCCTTCCTAGGCCATCTACCAACCTCACACCGCAAGACCATGTATAAATCCTCCACTTTTCCGTTTGTATTATCCCCTCATTTGACCATTTACATTTATTTATCATCACCGACACAGTACTTAAATCTTCTAGCATTAACAACTAAATTGATCCCTCCTAGAAAGGAAAAGGAGTTGTGCCACAAACTGCAAACGTGAGATATCCACTTCTTCCCTTCCAACTACCAAACCCCATATCAAAATTCAACTCCTTGACCAACCTACTTAATGGAGTGTTTCATGGTGTTAACTTCTTATGTCTTTAATTAGCAGTACATTAGCAGCTATTATAGATGCATTTTAATATGGCGTTGCAAAACCAAGTTGTAACTTGTAAATTTGTAATTATAGAAGGACCAAAATACAAGTAAGGTCACATGACCAACTTTTTTTCTTTTGGTTTCTTATTTGTTTCTTATAGAAATATATCGGATATGGGAAATTTCATAGAGTTTCTGCATCTCAAGGCATGTTGAAATAAATTCTGAGCAATCAATGCCATGTCAGGATGGAACCTGAAAGTATCTCGGATGCATCGACTTCAGTTGGCATTGGACTACTTGAAATTTGATGAGATAGAACGGTGTGATTCTCTACTTTTAGATTCTGCATTGTTGTTGCTTCCTATGGAAAATGATCTTCTGCATTGGGATTCTTGCTTGTGTATTTTGGATCATGCTATTTGAATATGTTTTTCTGTACATTTCTGCATTACATATGCTGAAGGTAGGGCATTAGAAGGTTCTGAAACAGGTAGGTCTTGTAGGATAATATGTAAGAACTTGTTTTCTATTATCACAACTTAGGTAGCCACATGATTTATAAACTGGCAAAACTGCATTCTTTTCAAGGTCATTTACACTTTGTACCCTTGTAGTTTGAGTGAAATTTCACTCTGGTGCCTGATAATTCAATTTGGTATATTTATACCAAGGGATTGCACAATGTAGCAATGTTGATTTCTTAATTTCTACCTCAAGTCAAACAAATTGGGTATAACATGACAACCATCTGAACCAATATATGGTGTAATCAAAGGACTCAAAATTACGTTCTTTGTACAACTTAATACGCAGCAACTTCACAGCTGGTAACAACAAAGGGGATACCAAAAGGGTGGGCAATATCCCCTCTCATGTGTGATTGTGGAGGTGTTGCAGCTGCTGTGTTTGGTGAAACATATTTTTATTCCTTTTTTCACCTTTTAATTGTTTGATGTGGGTGACTTGCCTTTACTAATCTGTTTGACAGAACGTACAAATTAATAGGAGGATTAACATTACTAGGATGTGTAAACTAAGACCCGTTAGAGGGGAATCAGTAAGATTACGCCCCTTTTCACTTGACTTAGCAAAGAAAATTGCATTAACAAGTTCTGGTAATCTCGTAGCTGCCAACTGAACTGATAACCAATCTGCTTCAACAACTCTTTCTCACCATCTGCTTGTTTTTGTGACAAAAATCAGAATGAATGCTTCTCTCATTCCTTTATCATGAATATTTAATCTTTCATTTTGGTGTTGGACAGATCATTAGAAATGCTTGTTGGTGTCAATTTGGCAGAAGAAGGAGTATTAAGGTTACTCTTTGCTGCTGTGTATCTGATGCTTCATAAAGTTGGCAATGATAATGAGGTTTCTGCTGCATCAAGGTAGGTTCAGTTACCATTTTGCATTGGTGGATGTTCTGAGTGATGTTTGTTCCGTTTCTTACTCAAGTAACTAAACGACACATTAGCTGTTCAAATAGACCTCAAGGGTAATGTTTTTGGTAGCGACTAATCTTATTTCCATGTATTTTTTCAATACTGCTAATCAAATTGAAGTGTTGTGGACACATGATGTTTTATATCCAAGAATTGTTCATGGTTTTGATTCTTTGTGCACCTTTTGCCTGGCTTGCCTTTTCTTTTTGGTATATGCTATGATTGGAATGACCATACACGTCTCATATATATTTTTACAATGGTCTTTATACTTAAGCTTGTGGAACTTATTTTGTTCATTCTTGTATTTCAGGCTTCTTGCGTTAGCAACTTGCTTTGCAACCAAAATGATTCGTAAGTATTGGTTGGTTGAACATAAGAAAGATGCATATGAATATGATAGGACCCAGATGCTTTCACTTCTGCCAGTTTTACCAGAAAAGGTACAAGATGAAGTGGAAAATTCAAGAAGACTTTGTGAGATGGCTCAATTTTTGGAGATAATACGAAACCTGCAATCTCGACTTGGTTCAAAATATAAGAGACCGGGCAGAGAATTGGTAAGTCATCTCTTTCCTCTCCAGATTTTAGTTGGAACCACATTTGTTTTTCAATATATGTAGGGTAATGTTCTTTCCAAATGTCCAGCATGTTATGTTGCCAGTGAGTTCAGGCCAATTTGACCAAATAATAAAAGAAGAAAACTCTAAATTCTGAAGCTACTGATGCCCACAAAGAAGCCCCAAAAATGCACCTTTCCCATAAGCACTACCCTCCTTTTCTTTCCACCAAAAAACTTAACCTTCCCAGGGAGATGGGTATCGCTTGGGTATCCCGAAGAATTGTTAACTTCTTTTCAGTGAGTCCCATTCTCCGTCATGGATGGGGAGGAAAACCCAGGGTTTTGTTCGGCTGTATATTTCACAGTGTGTTGGGTTTTTTGGATGGAGGGAAATCAAAGGATCTTTGAGGATTATGGTGTAGCATGCGGAGACATGGGATAAAGTTCAGTTTCTATCAGCCCTATGGACCACAGTTTCTAATGAGTTCTCTGGAATATCGCTTTCCTTGGTTTGCTTAGATTGGAAGGCGGCTCGTCGCTACTCTGACTCTGTTTTTGTTTTAGGCTGCTTGTTTTTTCTTAGTTGTTTTTTTTTGTTGCTTGTTGTGGTTGCGGTGTTTGGGCTGGTCTGCTGGACCACCCTTTTCGTTTGCCTTTTCTGTCCTTATTAAATTGTCTCTTTATAAAAAATGAATGGACCAATATAACCCTCCTCCAAATGAATGGACCAATATAACCCTCCTAAATTAACTGATCCCACAAGAAAAGCCACTGGACAATGCAACAACAAATAATCCAAGCTTTCTGCAGCCTTTCTACACTTAATACACCTATGGGGAGAAAGAGAAACAAAGGGTTGCCTAAATTGCAACAAAGCACAGGTATTTAACTATCCATGAGACATTATCCAACACACGTACCTTTAAAGGAACTTTAACTTTTCAAGTCACAATGAGGGAGCAAAGAGAGAGGCAAGTAATCCATTAGGTGTTTTGATAGAGACTTACATGAAAAAGAAGAGGGGCATAGATCTGGGAGGTTGATATCAGATCTTTTGGTTATCATGGAAAGAGTGGGATAGGAGAGTTTTCATTTTGTGGTGCGGAGCTGGATCGTTTATGAGCTGGGTCCCTTTTGGGCTTCGCTGTGGTCATCTACTGCATCGTAGTTGTGGGAGTTGTCTTTTTTCCTGTTATTCCTTTCAGATTGGAGTGCAGCTGTTCTGTAATTTGTAGGCTTCTCTACGTTCATGTTGTTTTTCATTAGTTTAGGCTGGTACTTGTAGCTGATATTAACTTTGCATTCGAGGTCCACTTTGTTTTACCTTTCTTACGCATAAATGTTTTTTTATCCTTAACCTATTAGGGAAAAAAAAAAAAAAAATCATATTTTCCTTACTGCAATTAATGTAAGTAATATATTATTACAGGTGGACAGTGGGGAAACATCGGCACTACTAGACAATGGTTTATCACAGGATGAATCTCAGTTGATAGTTGTTTCTGTAGACCCCGTATCTTTGGAGACATCAGAACAACAAGACTTTCCTGTATCTACATCTGCCTTTAACTATTCTGAGAATCTTGCATTGACACCTGTGGATCCTGCAGTGCATTTGGACCCGGAGGATTTGAGTGAAGTATCTCTTGTGCCACGAGGGGGGTTCTTAGAGAAGAAAATTCTTCCCTTGGAAAATCCCAAAGAGATGATAGCACGCTGGAAAATAGATAATTTAGACCTCAAGGCAGTAGTCAATGATGCTTTACTCACTGGTCGTCTCCCCTTAGCAGTTCTTCAACTCCATCTTCATCGTTCAAGAGATTCAGTTCCTGGAAAAGAGCCTCATGATACTTTCACTGAAGTCCGTGATATTGGAAGAGCTATTGCTTATGACCTATTTTTGAAGGTAGCTTATTGATGCTTAGCTATATGAAGATATTGTCTTTTATGTTTCAGCAATAATATACTTGACGACCTGCAGGGTGAATCTGGACTTGCTGTGGCCACATTGCAAAGGCTTGGAGAGGATGTAGAAGCTAGCCTCAAGCAGTTATTATTTGGTACAGTAAGAAGATATTTACGAGTGCAAATCACTGAAGAGATGAATAGATATGGCTACCTGGGCCCATACGAGTGGAAGATATTGGATAGGATATCCCTCATTGAGGTACGTAGACTTGTACTAAATGTCTTTCTTACCTTACGAGCATATCTGGTATGATTTCAAGTACCAACCAGATGATTCCCTTTGCAGTTTATAAACTTACCTTATCATTGTTTATTTAAACTTTTGTGGTGTAGAGACTTTACCCTAGCAGTAGTTTCTGGAAAACACTTCACGGACGGCAGAAAGAATTCATTAGAATTCCAGCCTGTTCAAGTTTGCCTAAGAGATATTATTTGCGCCTGTTGCATTCACATGCATTCAACAATTCTACCATTGAGTGCGATGACATTGATGGAGTTGTTTTTTGTTCATGGGCAAATGTCAATGAAAATCCTTCTGTTCGTATGGTTGATGAAGATAGTGCTTATGCTGGATACTGGGCTTGTGCTGCTGTATGGTTTAGTTTCTATGACCAAAGAACCATTGAACGGGTAAGCCACTCTTCCTATTTCTGTGTCCATATACATATAGTCAGATGTAGGTACTTCAAATTGGTCTTTGTAAAGGTTCTACACGTGCTGAAACTCAAGTGTAATATCCTATCCATCGAATTTGTGGTTGGAATTTAAGCTTCTTTGGAACATGATGGTTGAAAAAGTTTCCAAATAAGCTTAACTAAATATTACATATGATTTATATAGAATATTAACTATGTCCACTTTAGAAATCCCTGAATCTATAAGGTCTTTTCTTGTGTTCCTGTGTTTTTCTTGACAATTCTTCTATTTTCCATGATTGGAAAACCCTGATTGATTAAACTTCATAAGCTTATAAATTTATTTTAATACAGATAGTCTTGGATCAGCCATCTTTTATGGGTGTGCATGTATTGTGGGAATCACAGCTTGAGTACCATGTATGCCACAGCGACTGGGAGCAAGTCTCTAGACTCCTGGACCTTATTCCACCACAATTTTTAGCAGTTGGAAGCCTCCAAGTCAGCTTGGATGGGTTACAGCCTGTTTCAAATGTTGGATGCAGTAGGGGATCTGATTATGGTGCTTACCTGTGCTCTATTGAAGAATTGGATGCTGTCTGCATGGATGTTCCAGAAATCAAAGTTTTCAGGTTTTCATGTCATAATATGTCCTCCATATGGTTAAGGATGCTAATGCAAGAGAAACTTGCGAGAAGCTTTATTTTCTTAAAGGAATATTGGGAAGGCACTGCTGATATATTACTTCTGCTTGCCCGTTCTGGCTTCATTACTAGCAAGTATGAAGTACCTTCCAAGGATGATAAGATTGAGAGTTTATCAGTCCCTCAATTTCCAGATGAACGTGGAAAATTTCATGTCGGGACCTTGCAAGCCTTGCATAAGCTACTCATACATCATTGTGCGCAGTATAACTTGCCATACCTTCTGGACCTTTACCTGGACCAGCATGAGTTGTTACAAGATAATAATTCATATGCATCATTACAGGAAGCTGCGGTAAGTTCAAAGATATGCAGTGAGCTTCTCAAAGCTGGTCTACTCTAACTGAATTTCCTTTTATCTACTCTATTGGCTGTTATTTTGTTTATGCTATTACATTGGTTATGTCTACCTCTTAATGCACTTTGTATCACTTTAGGCTATATTTGGGAGAGGGATTTCCAAATCACTAGGGATTGAAGCCAAGTTAGTAAGGAATGGACCACAATATGTTAGATAGAGGAGATTAGAAATGAACTTCATGAGCATTATAAAGACACGTATGAGAGATTATAAATGACTCCTTCCAAGTGGTTATTTGCAAAACCCTCTCACATGCCCTTATAATTTTCTATTGCAGTCTTACATTTTGTTGCCCACGCCTTACTAATTTGGCTTCAATCCCTTGGGACTTTGGAGGTCCCCCACCCCATAGATAGCTTAGTGATAAAATGCAATTTGTTTCTTTTTAAAGTACAAATTCGGTCCCTAACATTTACAGTTAGATGCTTAGTGATAAAATGCAATTAACTTTTTTCTATTTATAAATAGAAGGAATTGTAACCCCATGGTCCCCATTAGAGGAGTAATATGGAGCATCTTAAGAGTTTACTACTATATGATGTTTCTCTAGTATTGTTGACAAGACCTATTCATCAATAAAGCCTAGATTTTAGAAATTATTGCCCCATTACAGCATTAAATACGTAACTAGATGCATTTGCAGCAGTTTGGTTAACGTCTGTATGGAAGCCCAGGACTAAGCTTGCTGGCTGAAGTCCAACAGTGAGGCTTTTTTGGTGGAAAGAGGAATGCCATTGTAAAATGTCAAAAAGTCAATCCAAGAGTATATGTCAAGAGTTATTAGTAGTCAATGTATTTGGTCTAATGAAAACTCAATCTCATTGAAGTTTTCTAAGAGTTTACTACTATAGGATGTGTCTCTAGTATTTTTTGTATTATAAACAAGTCTTTTACCTATTCCTAGGAGTCTTAAGCAGTTCCATTTGAAACCTATGAAGAAAGTAAATTCTGGATTAATGAAACCAACTGTTAACCTATGAAGAAAGTAAATTCTGGATTAATGAAACCAAGTATTTCTATAAAGGCGTGTGCCCTGATATCTCACTTACTTTAGCGTCTCTTATATTATTCTCTATTGAGCTAATTGCTTTGAAAAAGGAGAGATCTTGCATCAGTTGTCCTACTTTCTTATCTCTTGTTGTATATGTCAACTGGAAAGTAGCCTTGGGACATTCTAGATGCTTCTGTATCAATTGTCCTACATCAAAACCACCAAACTTTTATAAAAGAGGACATTATTTTCAGATGAGCCAATAACACTAGACATGATTACCCCATTCAATATAGTTCCTTGATACCTTTATTAGTTTTCATAGTCAACCATTAATTGTTTACACAGAGCTAAGTACTTGCACATTACTCCGTATTTAAAGAATTCATTCAGCTCAAGTCATTGAATACATGTGACTTCTAGTTATTTGATGCCAGTAGCTCTTCCTTAGACCATAATAAATCAGCAAATAAAACTAAATGGCAGTTTTCAAATTCAGTCACCCCTTTATTTTAAAAAAATTTAATTTCTCCAATTTCTAAAGCACAAGGTCCTTAACATCTTTGTGTGTACATTTTAATATGTTGGTACTGATGACTGCATTGCAAATTTCAGTTCACCAAAGTCAAACAGCCTCACCTCTGTATTAATTGCAATAATTGGTGTAGAAGCTTTCACAACATCCCTTGCTTCAGATCTTTTTTTTGGTAACATATTTTTTATGGGGTAAAGGCCTTGCTTCAGATCTTTAATTACCTTACCTCATGAAATTTTTGACAAGATGTCCTCTGGCCTGTAAGACCTGAATTGCAATGTCTAAAGCTTCTTTGAAGGAAAAAAAACAGCCACTAAAAAACTTCGTCTAAATATAAGACAGCAAGAACAAGACTCTAAGACACTGTGTTCCAATCAGACAGGTAACAGGAAAAGAGTAGCCCTCTTAAGACACTGTTTTCCAATCAGACAGGTAACAGGAAAAGAGTAGCCCCACTGAAATATTGAAGCTCACAAGGATTCTCAAATCGGACTCTCCCAAATATTTTACACCTACTCCCCCCTCTCATAACATTTTTTTTTTTTTTTTTTGGTGGGGTGGGTGAGGGTGCCACATTACAGTTTTGCAAATACTTATTTCTTTAGATTCTTCTGAAGTTCCTCAGGTTCTCTTAGTTCATTCATCCATGATCCACAACAAACAACAAATCTATGCCACTGACACTGGTAAGTAAGATGTGGTGTCAGGTTCCAAACCCTTAAAGCACCTATCTAGAAATCGCTAATGTTTCTTGCCCCCACACTTTATAGGGTTTGGCTGTGAGCCCCAGTTTAATAGATGTGTCAGAAAGCTGACAAGTGAAGTCCTGGGTTATTCAAAAAACTAAAAACATTTTCTGACGTAGGGTGTGGGGGAGCTAATTTATGTTTTACTTTTATAAGGAACAAGGCATTCATTATAAAGTGAAAGAAAGTACGGCAAAGGGAACAGAACAAGGTGTACTGCATATAATCTCAAAATCAAGATTTCTCCTTAAATCTAGATTGTACGGCAAAGGGAACAGAACAAGGTTTACTGCATATACTCTCAAAATCAAGATTTCTCCTTAAATCTAGATTCTCAAGGAGAAACTTAGGAAATTTAAAATATTGGAAAACACCACTAATGTTGATAAAATATGATATCCATTTTTTGATAATCTGCTGACTAATTTTCTCTCTATTCATAAGTAGTTTACTGAAACCCCTCTTAATTCCTCCACATCATTTGGTTGTTCCAACAAAGCTAATTTGTGGATTCTATAATTTTTATTTTTTAAGGAGTCATATTTGACTGACATCACTTTACAGCTGTGACCACGATTGTTTTATGTCTATTAAACTATTTGGGGTAGTTGTTAAATACTTCGTAGTTTGGATGAGAAAACGACCCTATTTTCCAATTCATTATGATTTTGGTACACTATTGTGTAATTTTGGAATAAATGTTGCAAAACTTGATATTTTCTATTTTTAACCTCTGCCAATTTTCTTGTTTCATCCATCATTGGGGAGGCAGCAGTGTTAGAAGTCACCTAGGCTAATGGAGAGTTGTTTTCCTGCCACTCTTCTAAATTGCTTCATGAGCTCTATTCGATAATGTATCATATATGCGGTCCTCTGACTTCCCCTTTACCTTCTTATTATTGTCAAAAACACCATGCATGTCTCATATGTTTTCTGCAATGCATTCATACAGGGAGATTGTGAATGGGCAAGATGGTTGCTCCTCTCTAGGGTAAAGGGGTGTGAGTATGAAGCATCATTTTCTAATGCTCGCGCGATCATGTCACGCAATCTAGTTCCTGGAAGTAACCTAAGCGTTCCAGAGATGGATGAAATAATTCGTACCGTTGATGACATTTCTGAAGGAGGGGCAGAATTGGCAGCTGTGGCAACCTTAATGTATGCTTCTGTCCCAATTCAAAGTTGTCTGAGTAGTGGTAGTGTAACGAGGCATAGCAGCACATCAGCCCAGTGCACACTAGAGAATCTTAGGCCTACTCTTCAGCGTTTCCCTACATTGTGGCAATCATTTGTATCAGCATGTTTTGGGCATGATCCCATTTCCAGTTTTTGGGGGCCTAAGGCAAATAATGGTAAGCTTTAGCTACCCTGTTTTGCAGCAGTAGAGCACTTTTAGTTCTTTGATAATTCGTTTCATTGTTATTTACTATTGACAATTTTGCCCATTCAACTCTTTTCAGATTATATAAATTGGCGCTGCAAAATATTTTTCTCTTCTGGATGTGATACATCACTTCGACAAATGCTGCCATGCTGGTATCCTAAGCCTCTACGGAGACTGATTCAGCTTTATGTGCAGGTCTCTTATTGTTGTTTATCATGTATCAATGTATTCCTTTCATTATTTATGGCCACGTTTGTGCGCACACACAAATTTCTCTTTACTCTTGATTACTGGTCAACTGTGACTTGAAATGGCATGTTATTTGCTCCATACAGATTCTCCTGTGCTCATCACTTGTTAGTGGTGTATACTTATTTGGATTTGGTTGTTGTATCATATACTTGCATGATATTGCAGGGTCCTCTTGGATGGCAAACAGTGTCAGGTCTGCCAATAGGAGAAGGTTTGTTACACAGAGATGCAGAGTTTTTCATAAACGCTGATGAGGATACTGAGTTCAGCGCAATCTCCTTGGAAGCTGCCATCCAAAAACACATTCAGGAGGAACTCTATAATTCTGCGCTTGAGGTATCTGTATGCTTTTCTCGTGTTAACAATTATTAATATTACCCATATCAGACTAATTTTAGCTTCCATCATCGAATATTAGCCGTTAAAGATAGTTTTGTTTGACCATGTATTTGCCACAGTGGCTTTGTTGTTGTTGTGATTTGAACTGCAACTTATCTGTCCTCTAGTTACTAATTAGACTTTCTTGCTTGCATATCGTCGTATTTAATCTAGTGAAGTTGGGGGAAATTGGTTTGTTGACTCATTTTTTTTTTCCTCAATTTGAATGGTAGATGTATATTTTACTGAGTGGTACTCAATGTTTTAAAGAACTCGCCTCGGGGTGCGCCTAGGCGCCCTTGAGGCTGGGCGGAGAGGCAAACGCCTCAGTTTTGCTGGAGTAGGCGAAATGCTTCGCCGGAGACGCCGAGGCGGCGGAGGCGCGCCTCAAGGCGTCTGGACGTTTTTTTTTTTTTTTTTTTTAAACTATCCAAACCCAAAACAACGTCGTTTGGGTAAGGATTTTCAGTCTTCACCCACCATACCTTCGAATTCGACCCATTTTTCTGCCTCTGCCTTTTGCCTTCTGCGGCTCTGCCTTGCTTCTTCTACTCCCGCGCGCCAGAAGCCCAGAGGCTCAGAACATCGGTGTCGCCACACCGCCACGCCGCCGTCACCTCAGCGCCATCAGCCCAGCCCCAGCGCCGTCAGCAAGATCCCAAAGGTTACGGTTTCTGAAATTAGGGATTTATTTTCTGGGGAAGGGGTTAATAGTTTTCTGGGGTTAATGGGGATTTAGTTTTCTGGTTTTGCATTTTCTGGGGAAGGCCGAAGGTGCTCTGCGAGAGAGAGACAGAGAGAGAGAGGAAGAAGCAGAATAGAAAACAGGGGACAGACAGAGAGAGAGAGGAAGAAGCAGAATAGAAAACAGGGGACAGAGCCCATGGTTTTATGTCTGTGTGGCTGCCAAACTGTTTTGCACTTATAGTCTTATACCATAAACTTAATGCTTCTGCCGCCATAAATTGTGTCCATGTGCACTGCCATAAATTGGCACTTAGATAAATTGTTAGAAATTGTTAGAAATTGGCACTAAAGGGTTAATTGTTAATAAATTAATTAAAGGATTAATTTATAAATTAATTAATAAATTGTTAGAAATTTATTTAGATGAAGAGGATTTAGATGAATGATTTATATATTTGTTTGTATTTTGATTTATATGAAGATGATTTGGATGAATGATTGTTTTCTTTGTTTGTATTACCTTTTGAATGATGAATTTTGGTGATATTACCTTTGAATGATGAATTTAAATGATATTATCTTTTGAATGACTATGGATTTGAATGAAAAATTGAGAATGGATGTTTATTTTACATACTATTATTTTTTAATATAAAAAAAAATTAAATCCTGTAAGGCTTCGCCTCACGCCTAGGCTAGGCTTCTCCTCGGACGCCTCGCCCACGCCTCACGCTTTTAATACATTGGTGGTACTACAAAATATATTTCTTAAAATGGAAGAGCAAGGGGCTGTGATTAACGGTCTTTTTTTTTATTTTTTATTTTTTTTTATGTTTTTTTAGTTTTGCTGAGGAATCTGTTATTCATTCTATTGCTTCGTTTATTCATGTTTGTTTTGGTGGGTATATCTTTTTAAAATAATTTCTTAACTGAATTGTTGCATTACTGTTCTTTCTGAGTTAACACAATTTGTAGGATTTCATTTTGATGATGTTGGTACCATTGTACAACTGCTCAAATATATATTTGTTGAAACGTTAAAAGAAAAAAGAAAAGAAGAAAAACCCTATTTATTGCTTCTCTAGTGCTTTTACAATGTTCTACCTCTCATCTTAGTAGTTTTTTTGACGCCAGGAAAACTCACTTGGCTTGGAGCACCATTTACATCGTGGACGTGCACTAGCAGCTTTTAATCATTTACTTACTGCGAGAATTCAAAAACTAAAGTCAGAAAGGCAAGCACATGGACAAACAAATGTTCAAGCAGATGTTCAAACACTTCTTGGACCTATAAAAGAAAGTGAAAAGTCTCTTCTTGCATCTGTAAGTTTTAGTTTCTTCTATTCCAGTGTTATACTTTTGGTGAATGATAATTACTGGTATAGAAATATTTAACTTTGTATTATGGATGATTTTCTTCTTGTCTAAATTTATTTATTGCTGAGCCCTCGCTTTCATAAAAAGATTAAACGCTTACTTCGGATCATGCTTTGAAGTTTGTTATTTTGCTCTATTGTAGGTTGTGCCATTTGCAATTATGCATTTTGAGGATTCTGTGTTGGTGGCATCATGTGCTCTCCTCCTGGAGCTTTGTGGCTTTTCTGTCAGCATGCTCCGCATAGACATTGCAGCCTTGAGACGGATATCTTCTTTCTACAAATCGAATGAAAATATTGAGAGCTTAAGGCAACTTCCAACCAAGAGTTCTGAATTTCATGCAGTTAGCCATGAAAGTGATATAACAGTATCTATCGCTCGAGCTCTAGCAGATGAATATCTGCACCAGGATATTTCAAGAAATAGTAAGCAAAAGGGTACTCCAAATGTAGCTGCTGGTAAACAATCTTCACGAGCTCTCATGCTTGTTTTACATCACTTGGAAAAAGCTAGCCTTCCTCAAACGGTGGATGTAAAGACATGTGGTTCTTGGCTTTTGAGTGGCAATGGTGATGGAATGGAGTTAAGATCTAAACAGAAAGCTGCAAGCCATCACTGGAATTTAGTTACAGTTTTTTGTCAGATGCATCACCTTCCCTTGAGTACAAAATACCTTTCTGTATTGGCAAGAGACAACGATTGGGTTTGTACATATTATCATATCATAATTGTCATTAATTACAAAACGAATCTGATTTGTGAATACAAATTTTTTTAAACTTGGATCCCTTCCTCTTTTTGTCTCTTTAAGGTCGGATTTTTGTCGGAAGCTCAGATTGGAGGATATCCTTTTGATACGGTGGTCCAAATGGTATATATTACTGCTAATTTAAAACGTATTATACAACTTGATGTGAACCAGACATATTTAATGATATTGTACCATTTCTCATTATATCATTTTTCAGGCATCAAAGGAGTTTAATGATCCACGTCTCAAAATTCATATTTCAACAGTTTTGAAAGGCATGCAGTTAAGAAGAAAAGCTAGCTCCTCCTCATATATAGATACTACAGAAAAGAATAGTGAAGTGTCCTTTCCAGAAGAAAACATTTGTGTCCCAGTCGAACTCTTTAGAATATTAGCAGAATGTGAAAAGCAGAAATTTCCTGGAGGGGCCATTTTGTTGAAAGCGAAGGAGTTGTCCTGGTCAATTTTGGCAATGATTGCCTCTTGCTTTTCAGATGTGTCTCCGATATCTTGCCTAACAGTATGGCTGGAAATTACTGCTGCAAGGTTAGTGCTGATATTCATTTACAATTGATGATTCTTCCTGGATTATGTATTCATTTAAAACTATATCTATATGAATATTTTTATGTTGCGACTCACTGACTCCGCACTTGGTTTAGATATTTTTGTGATATGAATTTCTCAGGTGTCATTACTGATGCATTATTTTGCTTCTGACTGCAACTTTATGCTCCACAGGGAAACTTCTTCTATTAAGGTGAATGATATTGCTTCCAGAATTGCAAGAAATGTTGGAGCAGCCGTAGAAGCTACTAATTCCCTTCCAGCAGGAAGTAAAGGCATGTGTTTTCATTACAATAGGAAAAATTCAAAACGAAGGCGGCTTTTGGAGCCCATCTCAAGAGATCCCTCAGATGCTTCAATTTCTAATATTTCAAATTCTCTTCCGTGTGCAAATATATTTGATTCCCCGGGCCTTATTTCTAAAGGAGAAAGAAAGATAGAACTTGGGGAAAGTATGAATGTTTCCAGTGATTCTGAGGAAGGGCCTGCTTTGCTGTCCAAGATGGTTGCAGTGCTTTGTGAGCAACACTTGTTCCTGCCTTTGTTAAGGGCATTTGAAATGTTCCTTCCGTCATGTTCTCTCTTACCTTTCATACGTGCTCTCCAGGTTTGTAAATAAAATAAAAATCAATAATCCCTTCCATCTGTGATTTTTCATTCGAAGAGGGTTCCTCCTTTCAATAGGCTATTTCAGAGGGATTTTTTTTTCCTGTCCTTTGCTTTTAGGCTATGTTTGAGTGAGGGATTTCTATTTCCCAAGGGATTGAGGTCAATTTAGTGGGAAATTGATTAGAAAATGTTTGTTAGGAGGGATTAGAAATGCCTGATATGAGCATGCGTTTGTAATGCCTGGTTTGCAAATCCCTACTTGGGAGGAGTCATTTAAAAATATCTCTCACATGCCCTTGTAATGCTCATGGAGGGCATCTCTAATCCCTCATTATTTTGCTGTCCATTTCTTAATAACTTAGACCTCAATCCCTCTGGATCTGGAAATCCCTCTCCCAAACATAGCCTTAAGGATGTATAGTTGCTGTTACTTGAGACTTTATGTTGTCCGATGCAACGTGCTGCTCCTAGAGCTGCTAGTATGTGTGGACAGTTCATATCTGTCTCCGATGATCAGCAATTGGCATATGGTTTGCATTGTTTATGTTAGAATTTCTTGGTTTATCCCTGGTGAAGTTCGAGCTGTTAAGCTGTGCGCTGACATTGTCATGCTTTACTACTCTTTCTCAGCATGATAGAAATCATGAATGCATACTTGTTCATAGATTAAATAACCATGTGCTATTATCAATATTGAAGGATTTTTATTGTCTTTCTTACTGTCTTTTAGATGGAGGGGATTCGTTCAATATTGTTGAAAGGTCTTCGTTGATTTATAAAGATTTTGACATTGTTCAATTGATATCCTGTTGCTTCTGGAACTGAATAGATGGGTATGACAATGTATAAATTTTTTCTTTTTTCTCCCACCTCAGGCATTTTCACAAATGCGCCTATCTGAAGCCTCAGCGCACTTGGGTTCATTTTCTGCCCGAATTAAAGAAGAATCAACACGCCTGCCAGTAAATGTTGGACGAGAAGCGCAGATTGGTACATCATGGATCAGCTTCACCGCCATTAAAGCTGCAGATTCAATGCTTTTGACATGTCCATCTCCTTACGAGAAAAGATGTTTACTGCAACTGCTTGCTTCAACTGATTTTGGTGATGGAGGGTCCGCAGCAATATACTACCGACGTCTTTATTGGAAAATTAATTTAGCAGAGCCATTATTACGCAAGGATGACACTTTACATCTTGGGAGCGAGACTTTAGATGATGTTTCCCTTGCAATGGGACTGGAGAATAACAGGCACTGGGAGCAGGCACGGAACTGGGCCAGACAGTTGGAGGCCAGTGGTGCACCTTGGAAATCTGCTGTTCATCGTGTAACTGAAAATCAGGTATTCTTTGAATTTAAATACTAATGACTTTGTGCAATTAGGCACTGCTGTAGAATTTGCAACAACTGTTTTGGACTTTGAGCTGCAGCTAGGCTAGTTGGTTGGTGGCTGGTAAAACTATATTAATTGAGTTGATTTCTGCATTCTTTGATACTTTAAATCAGCCCAGGTAAGGGCCTTTTGTTTTGAAGCATGACAGTTTTGGGTAGAGGCCTGCACAAATCCTGATTGGCCAGTTCTATTTCATAACTTAGACATCAACTACATGGTATTGCAATTGGTGGTGGCCATCTAGTGACATGGCAGAGTAAGCAGCAGTCATTTGTGGCCAGATCTAGTGTGGAAGTAGAATTTAGGGCCTTACAGTGTGTGGACTACTGTGGTTGAAGATCTCGATAAGAAATTTGAAGATTGCTCATAGGGACCCGATGAAGCTATGTTATGACAATTAGGCAGTTATCAGTATTGCTCATAGGGATCCAATGAAGCTATGTTGCGACAATTAGGAAGCTATTGGTATTACTAAACATGTTGAGATTGATAGGCACTTTATTTAGGAGAACTTAACTGAAACTGTGATTATTCTACATTCTTGTATACATATATCATCTCCCAAGGGTCTGAAAATTTTGAACCTATGTCTCTAGTAAGTTTCTACAGATGCCTGATTGGTGTTAGATATGGTTATATTTCCTGGATATCTGCTGTAATAAACAATTGGATAGTATGGAAATAGGAGAGGATGCACCTTCTAATCTTATTTATAACTGTTTTTAGTTTCCAAAAATTGGATAGTTCCTTGACAATATTGCACATTGCAACCCATCTACTGAGAACCATGACTATTTTTGAGAAAAATAAAAAGGTTTAAAAGAGCATATGGAGATACCTCATGTACGCATCAGAACTGTATGGGTTATGTTGAGAGTGAATCCCACACTGGGGAAAGGAGGAAGCTTTGCTGATGCTTACAAGTATTTGGGCTACTCCCCATATTGCCAATTGGTTTTGTGTTGTCCACATGCTAGGCTTGATAATGCGCCACACGTGAGGGGGCGTGTTGAGAGTGAATCCCACTTCGAAGGAATGAGGGACCTTGCATGTGCTTATAAGTAGTTGGGCTACTCCCCATATTGTCAATTGGTTTTATGGTGGAACCCCAACGTTCTTCAGGTCATCTATCCTAAGCACACTATAATTTATAGAAGGAAACTAGGAAAGGTATGGGTTAGCTATCAGTATTAATCAGTTGACAGATAATGATTGATTATCTAGTAAGGTTGGTTGCAGGTATTTTCTTTGTTTATGTTTTCTTCAAAATTTGTAATATGTATGTATGCTTTAGGTTCCCTTGGTCAAAATGTGATCCTCGGTTAAGGAATGTGAACATGGTAATATTACATCACCTAAATCCTGAGAATATTCTGACCTCTTTCTGACCTCTTTCTCCTTTTTTTTTTTCCTACTGTTTACCAATTTAGGCTGAATCAATGGTAGCTGAATGGAAGGAGTTTCTTTGGGATGTTCCAGAGGAGAGAATTGCATTATGGGGCCATTGCCAAACGTTGTTCATCAGATACTCTTTCCCAGCTTCACAGGTACTTTGTCCTTGTATTTGAAACAGTTTTGAACCAAAATTCATTTACAGTCTCTTGTTTATTTTGTGAGAGTATTTGCTATGATGTGGTTTCCAGGCTGGGTTATTTTTCCTGAAACATGCAGAAGCTTTGGAAAAAGATCTTCCAGCTAGAGAGCTTCATGAGCTGTTGCTGCTTTCTCTACAATGGTTAAGCGGGATGATAACCCTGTCCAGTCCGTACGTTACATACAACACATTTTATTTAATTGTTATGTCTTTGTTTAATAACTTCACTAATTGGGGTAATCAATTTTCCAGAGCTTATCCACTTCATCTTATTCGAGAAATCGAGACTAAAGTGTGGCTCTTGGCAGTAGAATCAGAAGCACACATTAAGGATGAAGGAGACTACAATTTAAGCAGTTCTAGCCGTGACCCAATTATGAAAAATAGCTCCAGTATTATTGACCGGACTGCATGTCTAATAACAAAAATGGACAATCATGTTGGTACATTTAAGAATAGAACGGTTGAGAAACATGATCTAAGAGAAAATAACCAGGCACATAACAAGAACTATGTATTAGATACTAGCTTTCCAATGACCACAGGGGGGAGTACAAAGACTAAGCGGAGGACAAAAGGCTACGGGCCGTTAAGACGGCCACCACTTGATGCGGTCGAGAAGCACACTGATCTTCATGATGGTTCCAACCCTCCCAACGTTAGAAGTGATTTACAATCTCAGGACGAAAATATAAAAATGGAAATGTCTTTTTCACGATGGGAGGAAGGGGTAGGACCAGCAGAGCCAGAAAGTGCTGTTCTTTCCTTATTGGAATTTGGACAAATAGCAGCTGCAAAGCAACTCCAGCATAAGCTATCTCCAGATAAAATCCCATATGAATTTGTAGTTGTGGATGCTGCATTGAAACTTGCAGGAATGTCTTCAAGTAAGAAAGTATCCTTATCAATGCTAGATGAGGAGGTGCGTTCTGTTATGCAATCGTACAACATACTGAATGAACAGCATCAAGTTGACCCAGTGCAGGTTATTTTGCAAATCTGCCCTTCTCTCATCTCTCTCTCCTCGTGCACGCTATGTTTTTTTCTTTTTTTTCTTTTTTTTTTTTTTTTTTTTTTTTTTGGTTTTGTTCATGTTCTCTTCGCATGTATAAAGTGTAAATTCCGTGCTAGCAACATATGCTGGCACAGGCTCTAAATCAGGCAAAAGCTTTTAGTTAAGCCACTTCTGCAACTGTTACATTGCTTTTGTTCCTTGCTTCAGAGACTGATTTTTCTAAATAATGACAGAGCTGCCACTGATTTTCTTTTCAACCCTCAGTTCTTCACACATCACAGCGTGGAATTTCCCATCAGACTTTTCATCCTGAATTGCAACTTCTTGTGTCTAATATAGTCGGTTAATTCATTATCTGGGATTATGGTTATCTAAAGTTTTCTTTATTGGAAGCTCTATTTGGTACTGGTCAACTTGTCTATATTTATTTTTTATTTCCAGCAAGATGTTTGTGCTTTTTACTTCATTGGAGCATATTTTCTGATTCTTACTGTGCTGCAAGTTTCAGTTTTTGGGGACCCTATTCCATCATATGATTTGAGGAAGATGGAATAAAATAAAATTTGGACTTCAGTTGCAGCTCTGTAATTAATTAGAAAAAAGTAGTTTTCAAAACAAGAAAACAAAAGCAATATCAAAAATGGGACGTGTGACTTAATCAAAAGACTTTGAATGATTGAGCACCTGAGCTAATACTCGGTTGCTAGCACGGCTCAAGTAAATACTTGGTTTTTTAATTTGGAACTTTTAGTTCAAGCTCAATAGCTTTCTTAATGGCTATTTGTGGTCTACCCCTTCTTTCTCTTCTAACAGAGACCCAATATTGTTTCGGTTACTTGGATGATGCTCTTAATGTCCTTAAATTAACGTGATATTCTGAATATCGAAGGTTTTGGAGAGTCTTGCAACCAATCTTTCTGAAGGTTGTGGGCGTGGAATTTGCAAGAAGATAATAGCAGTCGCCAAAGCTGCAACCATCTTAGGCATTTCATTTTCCGAGGCATTTGATAAGCAGCCAATTGAATTACTACAGCTACTTTCCCTTAAAGCACAGGAGTCATTTGAGGAGGCGCATCTCCTTGTAAGAACTCATTCAATGCCAGCGGCCAGTATTGCTCAAATTCTTGCAGAATCCTTTCTAAAGGTTTGTTTAAAAATATTTACCTGTTCGCTTGTTTTATGTTCAACTGGTTTTTTTTTTTTTTTTTTTTTTTTTTCTGTTTTTGTTTTTTTTTGGGGGGGGGGGGGGGGGGGGTGTGATGAAGTCAGCATTCGTGGTGTTAGACACATTCGTTGTCTCATTGTGAACAGAAAATTTGTGTATATCCATATACATATGCAAAACGTGTAGTATTGTTGAGATTATGAATCCCACATTATGGAATTAAGGGACCTTCCATGTGCTTGTAAGGGGTTGGGCCACTCCCCTAATTTCCAGTTGGTTTTAGGGTGGAACCTAAACTTCCTTCAAGGGTATATATAAATACATGAGAAATGGTGACTTGCCAAAACAAAATACTATCTGTGTATAAACCACCCCACCCCCCCTTTCCCTGGCACACATTCAGGCATGATTCGCATAATTGTGAATCTAGAAAGTTGCTTATATATCCGGCAAATTATATTTTACCATTGTTGTTGTCACCTTTACTTGAACCACTTCCATAGTCTATATAATCGTGAGCTGAAAAAAAATGGTTCTCGTGTGCCAACAGTAATTTAATTGACAATACAATAAACAGTCTAGAAGACAACACAAGTGCTGAACCCTAATTGAACTATCTATAGTTCCCCTTCAATAAGTATGTTCAACAGTTTTCATCTTTTAGATTTTTATAAATTTCTCTTCCTAACGTGTTTGTTTTTTCTTCTCTCTCTTACTCAATTTTGATTGGTTATTTTCTGGGTGTTACGTTATCCAGTTGATTTGGTAATGAATTGATTTCAAAGAAAGCAAAGACAAGCCATCTATCCCTTCTCTGTCAATTACTGTATCGTATTTGTATCAAATTTTTTACAATAACTCTTGTTGTTAGGAAATCTCCACAGCTGTAATTGATAATCAATTTGGTTCGCATACAAGATGTGTAGGCAAAAAATTGAAAATTCAAATATCAAACCACTTATTAACCATTGACAGTATAGTTTTTAATATTTTATGTAACATATATTGTAACTCTTCTATAATGATGGCTGTGTTAGCAGCTGTCAAATGAATTTAGGTTTCAAGTCTTGAGGTTTTTGTAACTTGGCTCTATTTGAGAGGTCCAGTATTTTACTTGAGGCTAGATATTCAGATTGTGGATACAGTATCGACACTTCATAATTATCTTTGGTATTAATAAAAATATTTTTCTTTTCAGGGTGAAAAAATAAAGTTGTAGCTTGTTGTAGGACCCTTTAGATTTACACTTTTCTTCTTAATGCGTGATTAATTTTTCATTTTCAATGTAATTTTTTTTATTAGTAAGAAAATAGCTTGAATTTGGCTTGTGTATTTCTTGAATCTTGACCTGTACATGAACACGTACATGATTCACTTATGGAATATAGTTTCATTTTGGATTTTGACTACGCTTTGTGCAGTATGTTCTACCTAATGGTAGTTACATTTGGACAACAAAATGGCTTTAAAAGTATGTCAAAATTATGTTTCAGGGCTTATTGGCTGCTCATCGTGGAGGGTATATGGATTCTCAAAAGGAAGAAGGACCTGCTCCTTTATTGTGGAGATTTTCAGACTTCTTGAAGTGGGCAGAGCTTTGCTCTTCTGAGCAAGAAATTGGACATGCATTGATGCGTTTGGTTATTACCGGACAAGAAGTACCACATGCCTGTGAGGTACTGATATATCTTGATGTTATTGTTGAGTCTGAAAAGGTTACGCTGTCAAACAACGAGCCCGACAATATTAAGCCGAACATTTACAATCAAACCATCACGTATTGAATCTATTTGTTGTCTTCCTCTTCTTCTTATTCGAATCTTGGCATATGTGGATTGTAGTAGTCTAAACAAACAATTAAACCTGATAATGTCATCAAAATGCCTTAATTTGGAATGACTCCACCCAGAGGGTCCCTTAGAGTGAGAAGGGGAAACTAAGAGAGTGGACACAGGAAGATTATTGAAAAGGATCAATTATTGATACGGTTAATTGGACCATCTTTCATGTTCAAGCGCTAATGCTTTTTTGGCTTTCAATCGTGTTTTCAGGTTGAGCTTCTAATTTTGTCCCACCACTTCTACAAATTATCATCTTGCCTTGATGGAGTTGATGTTCTTGTAGCCCTCGCAGCTACTAGGGTAGAAGCGTATGTCTCTGAGGGTGATTTTTCATGTTTGGCCCGTCTCATAACTGGAGTAGGAAACTTCCATGCCCTCAATTTCATTCTTGGAATTCTGATAGAAAATGGTCAACTGGATCTCCTTCTTCAGAAGTATTCTGCTGCAGCAGATGCAAGTTCTGGCACTGCTGAGGCTGTTAGGGGGTTTCGAATGGCTGTTCTCACATCACTCAAGCATTTCAATCCAAATGACCTTGATGCCTTTGCTATGGTTAGTATATGCAGTCTTGATTTCTTGCGACCCTTACGGCTTATATGGTACAGTAAATTTTATGTGGAAAATTCTCATTAAAGAGTGTTATTAAGCCAACGTAATACTTGATCAATTATATGTTTGATATTTTAGTACTGGATTGCAGCTTAATCCAGGCTATAAAATAAATTAATAGCCTACATATGTCTCTGAAACAACTATCTAATACAAGAGCTGTTATCTTTATACGATTTTTGTCAGGTCTACAATCATTTTGACATGAAACATGAAACGGCTGCTCTCTTAGAGTCACGAGCGGAGCAGTCATCTGAGCAGTGGTATGGCCGTTATGACAAGGATCAGAATGAAGATCTTTTAGACTCTATGCGGTTTTACATTGAAGCTGCTGAAGTTCACAAATCCATCGATGCTGGCAACAAAACACGCGCTGCATGCGCTCAGGCTTCCCTTGTGTCCCTTCAAATTCGAATGCCTGACTTCCAGTGGCTGTACCGTTCGGAAACCAATGCCAGGCGGGCCCTTGTTGAACAGTCTCGTTTTCAAGAAGCCCTCATTGTTGCTGAAGCCTATGGCCTTAATCAGCCAAGTGAGTGGGCTTTGGTACTTTGGAACCAGATGCTGAAACCGGAAGTAATGGAAGAGTTTGTGGCTGAATTTGTGGCCGTTCTTCCTCTCCAGCCTTCGATGCTTGCTGATCTAGCAAGATTTTATAGGGCAGAGGTGGCAGCGAGAGGGGACCAATCCCAATTCTCGGTTTGGCTAACGGGGGGAGGGTTGCCAGCTGAATGGGCCAAGTATCTGGGGAGGTCGTTTAGATGCTTGTTGAGAAGGACGAGAGATTTGAAGCTGCGGTTACAACTGGCTACTGTGGCTACTGGCTTTGGGGATGTCATCGATGCATGCATGAACGCATTAGATAGGGTTCCGGACAATGTTGGACCACTTGTACTCAGGAAAGGTCATGGTGGCGCTTATCTCCCGCTAATGTGAGTCACTTCATTAATTCAAACCTCAGGAGGATTTTGTATATTCGGGAGAGTCTCTGTCTGTAAATTATTTAACAGGTTTGCGAGAAAATTACGCCATGTTTTGTAACCTATTAAAAACACTTGTTTGGTATGAAATTCAAAATTGCTTTTATATCTTTAATTGTTAACAATTAAAATGACAGAAAAAAAAAAAAAAAAAAAGTACCCAACTCCGTTTACCCTCGACCTCCACTTTCCCTAAACTACCTTTCTTTCTCGTCCTCCCAATCTCCATGACCATACATTGACATGGCGTATTTTTCGATGCTGAAGAAGACGGATCATCTGGTGAGACCGATCTCGGATGTGAAGATGAGGACCAACTAGACGAAGGCGTTGGTAACCAAGGATTCAATCGGAAAAGGGCAAGAAGATATCGGTTTCGACTTGGGGCTGGCTCAAAGTCAGCATGCATGTGGTTTGTAGAGAGGACGAAGGGAAGAAGAGATCAACGGAAGGGGGCTTGTCAGCGCTTTGAATGCTGGTTGGGGTGGACCGATAGTAGACATGGTGGTTGACGTAAGAGTGGTGTTTGTAGCAATGGTGGTTGAAATGGTGGTAAAGACAATTTTATTGCTATAAAACTTCAAATTAATTTTCTATGCCACCAAAAATCAAAAGAATATATCAAATATGAAGTCATAAGCTTTGATACCATTCAAAGACACACTCATGATGCTACCTTGCTGAGGAAAATACACGAGCTTTATGGGTCGCTTTGGCAGATCGTTTCGATCACCAAAGATACATCTTCTTGCCCTTAAAGCAAGACACAACTGGCAGCATTTACGCTTCCAAGACTTTAAGTTTGTGAATGAATACAGTTCTGAAGTTTGTTTGATCCAATCACTTCTCAAGTTCTATAACGAGGACTTGATAGAGGAGGATTTCCTGGAGAAGACCTATTCAACCTTCTTTGCGACCAATATTGTCTTGTAGCAACAATACAGGGCTCAGAAGTTCACTAAGTTTTTCAAATTTGATCACTGTTTTACTTCTTACTGAAAAGCGGAAACAACTGTTGATGAAGAATCATCAAGCTTGACCTACTGGAGGGACCGCTGTGCCTGAAGAACACAATAGCGAAAATTGATGCCTGAACTGCCGTTTCAAGCGTGGTAGGCACAACCAGAAGCTAGAGCCAAGGCTCACCTAAAGGAGGAAACCGGGCCCCAGAAGCGAACCTTGCTCCTAAGGCCTCAAACTTCAAGAATAAGGGAAAAGCACCTGACACCATGGATATGGACATGTGCTACTTGTTGGGATTTACGGCTCAAAATTAGGATGATGCAGAAATTAAGTTTGTGTTACCTATTTTGTTTGGTGTCCTATTTGAGTTTGAATTTGACTTCTTGGTTGGATTCCTTGCTTGGTGGAGAGATTTTGTTAATTACCTATTTGATTAGGATTTGGATTTTACTTCCAATTAGGATTAGAATTCTCATTGTAACCTAAGTCCTATGCACTATGACCTTAGGGTTAGTTTATTTTGTGTGCCACACCATTCGTTTAGAGAGTTTTCTCTAAATTGGGTTTTGGGTGGAGGGCACCGTTTGGAGTCATGAGTGTGTGGCAAATTCATGGCTCATTCATTCGGCAATATGGTGAGAACCAATTTATAAGTTAGAGAACAATTTGGGAGAATTATGGTTGGTCGAGTTCTCTACTTGTTTGGTTCAAGGTTTGTAATTTGTGGGATTTGGGTTGTGAGAGTTAAAACACTCTTTTGTAATCTTCGTTTGTTTAGTGAAATTCCGCGCCGTGCTTTGCCCGTGGACGTAGGCTTTACGCTAAACCATGTAAATCTCGTGTTCTTTTGAGGTAGTTTTTAGTTTTCGCATATGATGTTGATATTTGGTACTTTGTTAGCATTTGCTTCCGTTTGTGCATAAAAGTACAAGTGGTATCAGAGCCAGGTTTCGGCTTAGGCTTTGCTTGCCAATCATTATGAAGTTTTTTGTATCATTGGCGAAATTTGATATTCGAAGAATTTGATGGGAGGAATGATCTTGGGAGTTTGTATATCAAATCCTTTGTTCGTCTTTGAGGCAATGTTTGTTCACTCTGCATTTGTCATAAGGTGGAGTTTGATGTTCGAGACTTTCTTGAAGTGTTCACACTTTTTGGTTCATTTGTTCGAAGCTTTGTATAGAATTTTTGGCTCAATTTGTTAGTTTCCGTAATGGGATTTGTTGGAGAAGGCATAGAAGGAAATTTCAAGATTTGAAGACTTTTGGATTTTTTGAGTCGTGGTGGAGATCAATTTCGAAAGAATTTGGTGATCACTTTGTGTTTGTATTTGTTATTCTATTTGAAGTTTGTATTTGATTTTGAAGTTTGCTAATTTTTCGCCGGGGTGGAGATTGTTGAGATTTACAGCTCTGAATTAGGATGATGCATAAATTAGGTTTGTGTTACCTATTTTGTTTGGTGTTGTATTTGAATTTGGATTTGACTTCTTGGTTGGATTCCTTGCTTGGTGTAGATATTTTGTTAATTACCTATTTGATTAGGATTTGGATTTTACTTCCAATTAGGATTAGTATTCTCATTGTAACCTAAGTCCTATGTGCTATAAATAAGACCTTAGGGTTAGTTTATTTTGTGTGCCTTACCATTAGTTTAGCGAGTTTTCTCTAATTGGGTTTTGGGTGGAGGTCACTGGTTGGAGTCATGAGTGGCAAATTCATGGCTCATTCATTCAGCAATTTGGTGAGAACCAATTTGTAAGTCAGAGAACAATTTGGGAGAATCTTCTTTACTTGTTTGAGTTCTCTACACATTTGGTTTAAGGTTTGTAATTTGCAAG
Organism: Pyrus communis; assembly: GCF_041283825.1. Classification (NCBI taxonomy): domain Eukaryota; kingdom Viridiplantae; phylum Streptophyta; class Magnoliopsida; order Rosales; family Rosaceae; genus Pyrus; species Pyrus communis. Next base: position 16,166,100 of record NC_142579.1, read on the forward strand.
GTTCTAAAAAACGCTAGGTGCTAGTCAGGCAGTGGGCAGGGGCCTAGCGCCTAGGCGGATTTATGTAAATTTATTGTATATTTTGTAAAACACTTTAAAAATACACACACACACACACACTTGTATGGATAATAAAAGAATGATAAAATGCAAAATTAGAAGTTGAAGAATACAATAAAGTACATCAATCCAACAAATTCAATATTTAAAAAACAGTAAACATATAATCATAATTAGGACTATTCTTGGATGATGGACTAAATTTTTCTTATTCATGATTCTTGCATTGAATTGGACATAGACTAAATTATATAACCTTGTTGTATCTAGTTTATTTCTTTTCTTTATATCCCCTCAAAAGTGCTCCAATTCATTTCACGATTGGATGAACTTGTAATTAGTCCATCCTTTGCAAATTAGGTACACCATTTCCACAAGTATACCACTATGAAACTAAAAAAGAAAAAAGCACACGATTAATTAAAAAAAAAAAAAAAATCAAACTGCCTAGGACCGCCTAAGCGGCTGCCTAGCTCCAGATCGATTTTTTGAAATGATTTGCACTGAATCACGGTGGCCCTTCACCGTCTAGCACCTATGTGGTCGCATAGGCCGATTTTAAGAACACTGGTAATTTTTGAGATTTGGGTTGAAAGAGTTAAACACTCTTTTGTAATCTCCGTTTGTTTAGTGAAATTCCTCACCGTGCTTCACCCGTGGACGTTGGCCTTACGCCAAATCACGTAAATATTTTGTGTTCTTTTGAGATTTTTTTTAGTTTTCACATATAATGTTGATATTTGGTACTTTGATAGAATTTGCTTATGTTTGTGCATAAAAGTACAACACTACCGTTGTGGTTCGAAGGACCATTGTCCAATGTTTGCCGAGCTCCTCCCATGGTCATAGCTGAGTATTATTCTCGTCGTAAGAGGTTTTAATCAAACTTTGCTCAAGTAGATGAACCAAAGAACACAAAGATGGAGGTATCTGACTTTCAGAAGGATGTTGCCCCGATGGAAGATTAGATTCTTGGTCATAGGCCCAAATTTGGCCAAATTTTACCCCCTGAGCCGAATTCCCTATGTTGGGCGAACCCCTATGTTATTTTTTGGTTCAAGTTTTGAACAATTTCCTTTTATGTCTGGATTATTTTGTTGGTGTTTGTCTTAATTTTGGATATTAAGTTTTATGGATTATTTTCTCGAATAATGAATTGAATAAAATTTATGTTTACGAACCTTTTATGTATGTGACAATTCAATTAATTTATTTCTAGATATGACTAGTAGGGAAGTTAGTTGTCTTGCAAATAGTGCAACCACGCACACCGTTGAATGCACCTATTTCACTAACTTCGTACCTAAGAATGCACCCTTTCAGGTCCATCCAACTTGATCGAAGGATACGGACAGGCCCGCATAGTGTTGTCCAATGACACTGAATTGACCATTAAAGAGACACTTTATGCTCCACGTTCTGTAAGAATGTAGTTGAGCTTTAAAGATACTTGAGAGAATAACTATCACGATGAAACCTATGTAGAAAATGGAGCTGAATTTTTGTGCATCACTTCTTATGAATATGGCTAGAAGCGTATTCTAGAGAAGATGGAGCATATCCCGAGTGAATTGTATACTACAACCATATGCCCATTGAATGCCACTATGTGGTTGGCCCTACCTTAAGGACTGCATACAAAATTTTGCTTTAGCGTGGCCGTTTAGGACATCCTGGACGAGTTGTGATGCGCGATCCTCAAATCTTCACACGGGGATCCCCTAACGCGAAGCTTAGGCACGATCGAAAAGGATATAGCATGCCAAACTTGCTCTATAAGAAAGCTCATCCTTCAACTTTCCTATGATAAGATTCATTCTTATCCTCCTACTTTTCTGCAAAGAATTTAGGAGGATATTGGCGGACCTATTCAACCACCTTGCGAACCATTTAAATACTTTATGGTATTGGTTGACGCTTCCACACGTTGGCCACACATGTGCTTATTGTCTACAAAAAACGTTGTATTCTTCAAATTGTTGGGTCAGGTTATCAAGTTCAGGGCTCACCACCCTGATTGGATAATGTTGGAGAACTCACATTGAAAACTGTTCTCTAGCAATATTCAATCGAATAGATTTGATTGAATAATCAGGGTTGTGCGCCCTGAACTTAAACATCCAGCATGTCGGTTGGGATTGAAGTTGAACATCTAGTACCTTATTTTCATACTCAAAACCACCTGACATAAGCTTTCATTAAGCGCTTTCAAATGATTGCTCAATCATTGGTCATACGTACTAAGCTCCTGATCGCTGCTTTGGGTTATGCAATATTGCACGCGGCTATGTAGGTTCGTTTGAGGCTTGTCGCGACCCAACCATATAATGCCCTTCAGTTGGTTACCAGATACAAACCCGACATGCGATAAACGTTTTTGGTTGTGTGATTTTTATGCCGATTGCACCGCCCTTATGTACTAAAATAAGTTATCAGAGAAGGATGAAAATCTATGTCGATTATGATTCTCCTTTTATCATTCATTACTTAGAACCTTTGACATGCGATCTCTTTACCACTCGTTTCGCAGATTGTCACTTCTATGAGATAGTTTTCTAGTCGTTAGGGGGAGATAAAAATGTCAACAGTCCTGAATAACGATGTGAATTATCATGGACGACTCATTTTTTATCTCATTTAGATATCTACACCACATAGTTTGAGACTGAAGTGCGATGCATCCTAGATAGAGCGGAGCTTAGAGTATGCCAGATGCTTTCATTGATCTAACGAGAGTAAAGAGATCACATATACCAGCTACAAACGTGCTTGCAAAGATGGATGTACCAAATGTACAACAGACTTCCTTCTTGGAAGGACGAAACACCTCCGTGGCAGACCTCTATACTTTGGTGGCTAACCAATCCTTTGCTCCTACCTAGAAGCTTGGTAGACCCTTTGGTTCAAATGATTCACAACCTCAGAAGGCGAAACCCACAACACAAGCTGTTAATCGTACCGTGAATTTGACCATTGCTTACTTATTCTATCCAACACATGAAGATATTATAGATTATAAAAGGGCCTTGGAACAGACAAATCTATCTCTCGAGAATCGAGAGATTTCGGTCCACTATACTAGCTTGGATAATGTTTGGTGTAGAAATGAGATGATAATCGGCGATGCATTAGCATAGGCAGCAGTTACTGAGATTATGCTAACCAATGACATTAAACCTCGTTCCATTGAAGAATGTCACTGTAGAACTGATTGGTCAAACTGGAACCAAGCAATCCAAGTCGAACTCGATTCTCTTGCGAAACACCTCGTAACTCCTACACCACCACATGTTAAGCCCGTTGGCTACAAGTGGGTTTGTATAAGGAAGTGTAATAAGAGGAATGAAATAGTGCGATACAAAGCACATCTTGTGGTGCAAGGCTTCTCTCAATGCCCTATGATTGATTATGATGAAAATTGAAACGTATTCCCTCATAATGGATGTGATTACTTTCCGCTATCTTATCAGTTTGCTAGTTTCCAAAAAACTGGATATGCAGCTTATGGACGTGGTAATAGTGCATCTTTATGGTGATCTTGATACAGAAATCTATATGAAAGTTCCCGAAAGACTTATATTGACTAGATCAAATAATTCTAAATCATGAAACACCCTTTCTATTCGGCTGAGGCGTTCACTCTATAGATTGAAGCAATCTATTTGGATGTGTTATAACCGTCAGAGTGAGTATTTGATAAGTCAGGGATATGTGAACAACAAACTATGCCCTTGTGTGTTCATTAAGAAGTCACATTTAGGATTTGCAATCGTTGTAGTTTATGTAGATGAGATGAATCTGAGATGAATCTCATGGGACTTTTGAAAAACTTGAGAAAATTGTCGCGCACCTGAAGTCAGAATTTAAGATGAAAGATTTTCAGAAAACTTAATATGGTCTCGGCCTGGAGATTGAGCATTATTCGAATGGAATCCCAGTACATTAGTCGAACTACACCCAGAAGGTGTTGCGTCATTTTAATGAGAATAAAGCGAAGCCTTTGAGTACTTCTATGGTCATTCGATCGCTAGATGCCAAACGAGATTCCTTCCATCCAAAGAAAGATGAAAAAGAAAATTTGGAACCTGAAGTTCCATGTCTAAGTGCGATAGGCACTTTATTGTACTTAGCTAAGTGCACTAGACCCTGACATCTCCTTCACTGTCAATTTTTTGGCAAGATACAGCAATGCGCCCACACGCAAACATTGGACAAGTGTTAAAGACATCTTCCACTACCTCAAAGGTACAACGGATTTGAGTTTGTTCTATTCCTACGAATCCCTGAGAGGTGTTGCAGCCCCCCTCAATTCTTGAGTCGATTCATGCCTTGTTGGTTATGCTGATGCATATTACTTATCCGACCCACACAAGGTGCGCTCTTAAACGTGTTACGTCTTTACTGTTTGAGGCACTACAATATCTTGGAGGTCAACCAAACAGACCTCAGTTGCCACTTCTTTGAACCATGCTAAGATACTCACCTTACATGAAACTACTCAGGAATGCTTGTGACTGAGAGTAGTTGTGGACTTATTTGAAGTACTTGCGATCCTTCTTTCGTCGTTGAAGTCCCTACAACAATCTATGAAGATAAAGCAACATATATTGAAACGCTTAAGAGTGGATACATCAAAGGAGACAACACCAAGCACATTTCACCTAAGTTCTTTTTCTCACATCAGTAACAAGAGCATCAGAAGATTGAAGTCAAGCAAATCCGCTCCCAGGACAACTTGGTTGACCTTTTGCACCAAATCTTTGCCAAAGATGACGTTCTAGAAGCTTGTTCAAGGAATTGTTATGAATAAACATTATGAGTTGTAACATTGTTAGCTGGGAAGTATCCTGAAGTATACTCGCTTGATCTTAATGTACTCTTTTTTCCTACAATTAGGAACATTTTTCCGTTTGGGTTTTTACTACCTAAAGACGATTTGACAAGGCACCCATCTTGGGTTGGTCATATCCCTGATGTATGTCCCGTAGACGTTTAATTTGACTTTGCACTTTCTCACCCACTTTTCCTTATGGAGGACAAGTATTCTTCTCCTCTTTACTATTATAAATAAAGGTATTGTGTATGGAGAATAACACATCTCATACATACAGAGAAATTCCTAAACTTTGTCCTCTCTTGCCGCACCCTCTCTCTCCTTTGTCAAATAAATTGGCCACAATATTGAGATTTTTATCAAAATAGGGATGAGAAAATAGAACAATAAGATGGATCATCAGCACTAAGCAATTTATTTAAGAAGAGGACATACATTCGGTTAATTTTTATTCACTAGGCAATAATTGTCAATTGTGCAGTTATTTATTTATTTTATTTTAAACAAACGATATTATCTATATTAAAAACTTTTACTTGCAAGTAATCAGAAATATCACTATATCGTGTCCAATTAATTAGATTCTCACTCGGAAACGGAAGCAAGTATTATCTGACCCCAATTACGTAGGTGAAGTGAGTAACCATCCTTTCTTTTCTCTCCCCATATACCGATGATATACGAAGGAATCTTTCGAGTCAGACGCACTGAACTGAACATTGACGCTGCTTTTTTGTAATCTAGTTCCTTGTTCCTCCCCTCGGTCAATCCACTCCATTTTCTTTCCCCACTCAATATATTTCTGATTTTCTGGCCTTTTGATCTCTCTCTCTCTCTCTCTCTCTCTCTCTCTCTCATCAAATCGAATCAAATCATCCATGGCGTTCCGGAGGCAGCTCTTGAACAAAGCTTTAGGAGGAAGGGGAGAAGCTAAGGCCAAGATTGCTGACTACCACCATTGTTATCGCAGGCCATCTCTCTCTACTACTACGGCTCCTTCTTCTTCTGCTGCTACTGGTGTTGGTAAACCGTTGCTGCCACCTTTTGATTACGAGCCTCGGCCTTACAATGGACCTCGAGCCGATCAAGTATTCCAGAAGCGAAAAAAGTTTCTGGGTCCTTCTCTTTTCCATTATTATCAGAACCCTGTATGTATGTTTGTTTGTTTGTTTGTTTGCTTTTTCTCTACGGATTCGGATTTTGGATTTGGGTTTTGGGTTTTGGGTTTTTAAATTCATTCACTCAGGAATTGAAATTAGTTCCATTTCTCATTGTTTGCACAGCTCAATATTGTTGAAGGGAAGATGCAATATTTGTTCGACGAGAATGGCAGGCGGTATCTTGACGCTTTTGCCGGGATAGTAACCGTTTCTTGTGGACATTGCCATCCAGATGTTTTGAATGCTATCATAGAACAGAGCAAGCTTCTGCAGCATGCCACAACCATTTACTTACACCACGCAATAGCTGATTTTGCTGAGGCATTAGCTTCCAAAATGCCTGGAAATTTAAAGGTCTGTTGTTCGATTACTCGCTCATCTCAAGCATCGCGAAGTTTAATAACTAACTATGGTTGTATTATAATTGGAAACATGTACTTCATTTTGGCATCTTCGTCGAACTTCTGGTAGGTGCTTTACCCTTTTTATGTGCTTCATTACCACTTTTTTCTTGTCTCCAACTACTAATTAGATATACGGTTGTAAAATGCAGGTTGTTTACTTTGTGAATTCTGGGACAGAAGCAAATGAATTAGCAATGCTGATGGCTCGTCTATACAGTGGTAGTCTCGGTATGATTTCGTTGAGAAATGCATATCATGGGGGAAGTTCTAATACAATTGGTTTGACGGCTTTGAACACATGGAAGTATCCAATTCCACAGGTTTGTATAATCACTAGTCAGCATTGCTCCAAAGTTCCATCACCAGGCATGCTCTTTTTAGAATACGTCTAAACTTGGTATGCCATTATTAGGTCTATGTAGAACCTGGTGGGGGTAACTAAAGTTTTGTTTGGGGAGGTAGCCAGGTAGGGAAGGGGTTTTGGTTAAGTTAACCAATTTACCAGATTTTAATTGGATGTATATCCTTAGTATTCCAACAACTGTTACCGGCGACTTGTGTGTATGCTGTTCAATTTGGTCTCTTGATGTACACCCAGAGTTATCCATGATTTTTTCTTTTTCATCTGTCTGACATGTTTTGTAGTTTTGCAGGCGCAGCATTCTCAAAGTAAAATTCTACAAATGCTATTAAGACTATATCTGAATTTATTTCCCCATTCTTATTCAAATAACAGTTATACACATTCACTGTAGATGGTGTCCTATGACTGAAAAAACTTGCTAGTCAATGATTAGACTGTCTATAACTCATTCTAACATATGCTTATGCCATGTACATTCATCAGTCCATACACTTGCCAAGTCTTCACTATTTGGATAACTACTACTTTTCCAGTGTTACCCAATTTAAACCTGCATAATCCATCATACACGAACGCTTGGTGAGAGATGCCAATTTCTTTGCATTATCTACTTGATTGTTGATTTCTCATTTCAGGGTGAAATTCATCACGTTGTAAATCCAGATCCTTACCATGGGATCTTTGGATCTGATGCCAAAAGTTATGCTAAAGATGTACAAGATCACATTGACTATGGAACTTCAGGAAAAGTTGCTGGATTTATATCTGAAACAATACAGGTCAGTACTTACTGTTGTTTTTAATGTGGCCAAAAATTGATACATAGAACACTGTGATGAGAATGCCGATAGTTAATGACGTAATTTTTGTTTTATCTAACTTTAGGGAGTTGGAGGAGCAGTTGAACTGGCCCCTGGATATTTAAAACTGGTTTATGACATTGTTCGCAAGGCTGGTGGTGTCTGCATCGCTGATGAAGTACAAACTGGATTTGGCCGCACAGGAAGCCATTATTGGGGCTTTGAAACACAGGATGTCATTCCTGATATAGTTACCATGGCAAAGGTCTTTATATTTCAATCGAGATTTTGTCTTTCACTATTGAAAGGATTGGATTATGTTTTTTGGTGTCTGTCGGTACTATGTGGTTGAGATGTATATTCTCATTTCCAGCCTTTTCTATAGATGAAGACTTTGGCTGTAGTGAAAAGAAATAACTTACAAATTTACAAAATTTATTCCTAATTTACTTCCAGGGAATTGGAAACGGATTGCCATTGGGAGCAGTGGTGACAACACCAGAAATAGCAAGTGTACTAGCCCAAAAGATTCAATTCAACACCTTTGGTGGAAACCCTGTATGCTCTGCTGGAGGGCTTGCAGTGCTAAGTGTTATTGATAAGGAGAAGCGTCAAGTTCATTGCGCTGATGTTGGCTCTCACTTACTTGGGCGTTTGAGAGACCTTCAGGAAAGATATGAAAGTAACTACCCTCGAACTCAGTGCTTTCTCTTTAATTTAAATATGAATTTTCCAGCACTTATATATCCCATGGCCCTTTATTGATTGAAAAGTTCACTGAGCCAGTTCAATACTTCTATATTTAAGCAAAGATTAAATATCGGGGAGTGCAGAGCTATCCTATGCTCCTTGTGGTATTCCACCAACATTATTCCAAAAAGATGGAATATAATGTTGGTGGCTGGGTGGAGGCAAAGGTTGGAAGCCACTGAAAATTGGAGTTGATTGCTCCAGTTTTCTGTCTCCAAATGTTTTCAGAGGACTAACGTGATCATCTCCCTCATCCGTTGATGCACATGGGCTGAGACTCTGCCACCGTGGAATAAGTCCACTTTGAGAGAAACCATTTCATACTAAGTCTTTAAGGGTCATAAATTTGACGGTTTTAATTACTAAGGTGATTTTTGTTTCTTTTTTTTTATTTTTATTTGGTTTGATATCTGCACAAAGAATGGAAATGAGGTATTTTGTTGCAAGTCAGGGTTCATATGTTTGTGGCATGGTGGAGGTTTTGTAGGTGACGCTTCTTGTTGTCTTGGTTTCTTGCTACTTTAATCGGTTGTTGGTATTTTTGTCTACTACCATGCTATTGCCTATTCATTGCCACAGCAGTGTAGGGTTAATGCTTTCTCCACCAGCTACATTTTTGTGTTTTTGGTCTGTGTTTTATGCTTGTTTTCTTTGTGTTGCTAAGGGGATTTTGTTGGTTTCATTTTGGGTCTGCCTTCTCAGTGCTTGTGGTCTAGCTGTTTTGTGGCTTTGTCTATTTGCGCTTTTGGTGTTGGCTTCACATGGTGGGGTTTGCTACGTGGGGTGATTTCCTTCTATCTATTCGTCTCCTTCCTCTTCTCTTTCATTTTTATTTATATAAACAAAATACTTAATGGATCTAAGGGACCACACTACAAGGGCAACGACTGTTAATAAATAAACCTTATAATAGTTGGTATAGGTAATGAATAAATCGCCCTTGCTTTTTTCCCATAAAAAGTTGTATATATTTATGAACGCTGCTCATAATGCCCAATCATTGTTACAAACAAATAGATTTTCAAGAACAAATTGGTTCAACGAACCTTTTACAATATTTTGGTCACGGAAGGGAACTGTGAGAAGGATGTTTCAGGAGAATGGTTGAGCGCCTAATCATTACATGCACGACTGGTTTTAAATATCTCTTTTTTTGCTTTCTTTTTAGTTATAGAACAGTTTCTCTGTATCATTTAAATAACCCTGTTAGTGTTTTAAATGTCCCAACTTGAATTTGCCCGCTTACTACACTAAGCCTAGTAGAATCAGTTGAGTCGCAACTGATTGAGTTAAAAAACTGGCACTTCCCTTCCTGGTGTGGTGCCATACTTTGACCTCTAAATGCTGTTTCAGTCATTGGAGATGTCAGAGGCCGAGGCTTAATGGTGGGGATAGAACTTGTTACTGACAAGAAAGAGAAGACACCTGCGAAGGCAGAAACCGCCATTTTGTTTGAGAAACTCAGAGGTATCAAGACACCCTCCCTGCTCATACTGTTAGTTCTATTTTTCAAAGCTCAAAATTTAAGTTACATTTATCTCCCTCTGCTTACATTTGCCTCCATGGAATTCCTTTTTACATGCTAATCATAGTTTGGTTATTGATTGAAGAGCTCGGAGTTCTAGTTGGGAAAGGAGGACTACATGGAAATGTTTTTAGGATAAAGCCACCAATGTGTTTTACCAAACAAGATGCAGGTACTTGTCATCTCTTACCATTGGTATAAATTAGTGGTAACTGAAAAACATTCTATGAGCTGAGAAAGAACAGCCTAATCAACCTAGGACACACACATGGTGTATATTACATGCATGCGTACAATTATTCTTTGGCAAGTCCTTAAATGATTGACATGTGATGGAGGAGCCAAGTCAAAAGTTCAACAAATGAGAGTCTTTCTGCTTAAGTAACAAATGCAGTTTACGCATGTAGTCTGCAAATTCATCGTCTTTGAGTCTCTCGATTGAGGAATTGTATGGCACGGGTACACCGCCCCGGTGGCATCCTGTGCCAATGAAAGAAAGAAATGTGTAAATTTTTGTCCACATGTCCTTGTTTCATTAGCACATGACATCATGTGGCGGTGTAACTATGCCATGTAAGTTGTTATCTCTATTTACATTATTAATGTGGATCTTTCCAAATTCATGTACCAATTAGCCTATAAAAATGGCTACTGCATAAGCTTTTAAAATACGTGTTAGTGAAAGGAAATTCTGGATTTCCTGCTTGTGTGCGAGGCACAGCAACCTTGGAGTGATTCCAAGGCACCTTTGGTGTGATGCTGGAGTTTTTCTAAATTCTCTATTAAACTGATTCCATGATGCCAAAGGCGGGAGTGAGTCCGGATATCTTCGATGTTCCTATCTTTTCCTACCGTCCTGCATCATGTTTTCAACTGTTAAATTTTGTATGAATGGTTGACGTCCATGCTTAACTGTGAGTGTGTGGCTGTGTATAAATGATGAAATTATTGTGCTCGGGTTACGTTATTATGGTTGGAATACATACTTAGATTGTAATTGTATGCCTGCAGATTTCCTTGTCGATGCTTTGGACTACTCTATGTCGAAGTTGTGAGGGCTAATAAACGAAGAGCCAACCTGATAATGTGCTTTGTAAAAAACTTTGAATAATGTGAAGTTCAATCCCAAGCTTTCGTGCTCATATAGCACGAGAAGGAGCAGCTTGATCTTCTTGTCGAAGGTGTCTAGAAGTCGTTGGATGGAACGAATCCATGTATGAGGAGCGAAGACACAAATTTGTGCACCAAAATGGATTCCTTTAGTTCATTGCTAGAGGCCATTACAAGAGTGAAACAGGCTGTGCATGTTTGTTCCTCGTCAAGGATGAAAGTTTCATATGTACTAAGCCGGAAGTGCTTTTCAACACCCTCCACTGTTGCTTTTTATTTTAATTTTATTTTTTCAGTGTCATGAAGCACAAAATTGGATGAGGATCCGCACCGGATCCTCTTTGTGAGGGTTCTAGGGATCCTATCCATTCATGGTACATCGTGTGGTTGGAAATTACTAGGTACTGATTGTGTTTAATTTTAAATAAAAAAATCCAGATCCCACAAAATAGAGAAAGGATCACAAGTTTGAAATCTCGTTTGCCAAAGATATGGAAAAAAAAAGAAAGACAAGAACGACATAGGATTGGAAGACGTGAAATTTCTCAACTAGGCCTACATTGATATGTATTATGGATATAACCTTGATGTCATAGATCTAGTATTGATAGTGTAGATATTGTTGATACGATATTCATGTTGTGCGTAAACTATCTATGTGCTCACAATGTTGATGATAACAAAAATACATGTCGGATAAAATGTTGATAACAAAAATACATATCAGATATGTTACATTCACGATATTGTTAATATGGTTAAAACTACGGAAACAAGCCATCAAATGTTACGTGTCCACGGATTCTTGAACTTCCTCTACCGCCGAGCAAAACTCGACACCATTTATTAATCACCTGCGTAATACAAATATTCAAATTTAATTCACAAACAAATTAGCAACCAATCTTGGTTTCTTTTATTCAAACAAAAGATGAACCCTAGCTTGAAAATTCCAACAATGCAATTTGCATTTGCGCGTGACGCAAGATTTGGGGTTTCATTTCAACAAAGCACACAACTAGTTCTGGCTTTTTAGGGAGTAGACAAAGGGTTTCGGTTCGGAGCTGGACTATGTTGGTAAATTTGCTTCTCAGCTGCAAAACGGAACGTGACTTTTGTAGTTGCCAAAAGTGATTCTCCAGCCACCTTTGCCAGACACCACAAATTTGTTTTCAGTAGCTCGCTCACAGCTCTGATTGCTCACACTAGTTGCAAGTAGAAAACTTCTTTTCCGATGCCCGCACTAGTCTGAAAATTTCGACAACATACCTGAAAACGAGCATCCCATCCCCACTGAAAACAAATGTCCATCATCAGGTGAATGGCTTCTATACATATCAATCAAGTACGTACTATCAAGACCTATTTTAACAAACCTTTCCAGAATAAGACCGTTCATGTTCAAAGCACAACGATAACCTCGCTAACGGTCATGTACACATCAAAGAAGAACGATAACCTCGTTACATGATCCAGTTCCGTCGATAAGACTCAAATAAATCTCGTTTTCTAACATACAAAGACATCGAAAATAAACTTATTTACATAGAATCTTCCTGCAGATAAAATGACTATCCATGTTTACAGCTTCTGAAAATATGGGATGCTGCTTGAAAATTTTCAGCAGCTTGGATTATGTTATGTCTACATATGTATGGATATGGACAACATTACCCAAAGCACCTCTGGTTTCTTTTCTGGTAGTAATTATCCTGTTGATATATTGAGCCTCAACACTTTGAATGCTCTTGATGATAAAGTTAGGCAGGCTCACGCGGACGAGTAGCCCAGAGTGCGCTCAAAGCCCGAAGGCGATGGAAGTACTCTCCCAAGGCAGCAAGGCCTCGAGCAGCCTGGCGGGTTGTGAGGATGCGTGACATCTGCTGTAAGGTCTCCCGCCGAAGATGATCAGCCTGTTTGGGTAAAAAGATCATTTAGTCAGAAAACATGGAATAATAAAACTCCAACAGGAAACAGGCGGATGGAATATAACTTACCTGGGTCACAAAGCTCACGAGAGCTTCCAATCTCTCCATTGCATTAGCCATCTGCGGGACATAACTGCCTTCGTCCAGTTGACAAGCTGCCACAGTCTCGGCCAGAGTGTGCTGGAGTTTATCCATACCTTGAGAAAGAGCATCTTCTGCTTGTTGACATGATTGTCTAAGGTTGTGAACATCCAAAAGTTGTTGGTCTGTCAACGGGTCAAGGTGAGGCTGAAGAACCTGTAATATATGTACTCAATGCTGGAACTTAGTGTTGAAAAAATATGCCGAATGAATAATAAGGCCACGTTTTGGCGAGGGATTTCCAAATCGCAAGAGATTGAGGCCAAGTTAGTAACGAATGAACCACAAAATTTTAGTTAGCGGAGACTTGTCATGAGCCTTGCAAAGACATGTACGAATGATTTGTAAATGAATCATTCCAAGTATTGATTTGCAAATCCCTCTAAAATGCTCATGATGTGCATTTCTAATTCCCTCTAACATTTTGAGGTCTGAAATCCCGAAGATGAAGTTAACATACAATCATCCTACAGGGCAAACGCTAGATCCTCTGACATCCTATAATTGCTGATTCTTTTTGGTTTTAATGATTAACTCTAATATTATGAGTTCCACTGCAACCCGACAAGTCCAGAGAACAAAAATGCATCTATTATCTTCACTTTTGAATCCTGTCAAACCATAAATTACCTTAAGAAGTTCTGAAGGGCGAAACCCTCCAATCCACGAGAAAAACCGTTCAGCTGACGTTTTCCACATCCCAGACATCACATAGAAAACGTCAGCTTTTGCAGCAGTTGATTTCATGCTGAAAAGTTCAAAATAGTGACTCATGCCGTTATCCACAAGGAACCGAAGCTCTACATCACTTATACAAGCCTTCAAAGCATTTCTCAGTTCACAACTTTGCCTATTTTGTTCTTCCACCCAGTGTCCATACTCCATCTCAAATGTTGTTATGCCTGCAGAACTTGGAGTTTCGAATTTTAGAATACAAGGACTTGAATATCAAAGGTGAAGGGGCAAAAAAAATTGTTTTCAAACACATAATAAAGGTAATGACACAACACAATGAAGATATGGCAAAATGCAGACAAACAAATAAACCTGAGTTTATGGTGCCAGAGAATCCAAGAGGATTAGTATCCAATCCACCGCCGATATACACGCCCTGCTATAATTTACAAGGAAAGAAGTTATATCAATTGTTATTCTTTGGAATCAATCAATAAATTGTAATCACATAAAAGCAAAGTAATCTTCTCCTGACCTGTTGTCTCACTCGGTCAAGTTCTTGCTCTAATTGAATAAGCTTCAGACGACTTGTTTCTAACTGCTGAACATAGGCCTGTATTGGAAAACTCATCAACTTAGTCCATTACATCACTGGTTGCATGTATCATATCCTTTCAAATACATAGCACACTTCCTACCTTCTTTCTCATCCGGCTTTTACGAGCAGCCTCCCGATTTTGTGCAAGACGTCTTTGCACCTAAATATTCAACACAGAACTAATGTATAAGCTGCTGGTGTGAAAGCATTAACTACCAAGATGAATTACTAAAACAAGGAAAATGACAGTTACTTCAGCTAATACTTCATTAATCTCAATCTCCATTCATGAGTCATGACTAATCGCCGAAATCGTGAACATTAACAAAGCAAGCATGACAGTAAAAGAGGAATTGCAGGTACATGTGTATTTCGTGACAACGCACAAAAGAGAAGTGGGCATATATCGAAAAGAAATATCTATGTATCATAAAGAAGAATCATCAACAGAGAGTCAGAAGCGATGTGGGCAGTACGGTTACCTGCATGCTTTGTTAAAGAAAGAAAAGAGATCACCATGAGTGTGAAGCAGAATTCTGGAATTCTTACCTTGTCCGTAGGTTTAGTTGCTTCTTGATCATACTTGCTAGAAGGTCCCAGAATTCCATGAGAAGCATCCTCTGACTAGAGAAATCCAATGATAACACAACAGCTGAGAAAACGGACTAATGTGGGCGGGCGCCAGGAAACAAGAACAAAAGGCATAAATTTCAAAAGTTCACCTGGTTATCTAGTTTTGTGTCTTCATGCAGTATCATGGATGCTGAGGCATTAAAATTACCGCTACTCCTAAAACTTTCGTCCCACATGCTTATTTGGTGGATAGGCTCAAACACTCCCATCCTTCTTGAGGTGACAAACTGGGTGGATGGAGAATTCATGCTTCTTCAACTGGCAATGGAAGAAACCCAATGAATATTTTTACATATATAAAAGCATGTTGATCGCAAAACCTCCAAAATTTTTCAGAAAGAGGGAAGTTGGAAAACCAGATTTCCATAATCTCGATCGATATGCCAAAACCGATATCCATCTAAGGTCTATTTGTACATGAATTCCAACGTAACTAACAATATACTGCAATTAGTTAACAATAAAACAAGAAACAACTGCATTAAGAATTGATAAAAATTAGAGAGAAACAAGTATATATCCCTACACTCGGAAGGGACGGAAGCTCAGACAAGTACCCCTAGCTTCTGAAGAAATTATCAGAAGTGTGGAGTTGCCAAGGTAACAAGGGTTTCCCATGCTTTTAAGGACAGAAACGAAACGAAAGGTTGTCGAAAAATATACCATACAAAATGTATTAGGCGTTGAAACTGCACAAGGTTTCTCCTGAAGTGGACAGGTTCCATTTCCATATATGGTTACGACTTATGCAATATGATTAACAACAAAAGTTATAAACGTTGATCATATGAACACAGAGAGAGAAAAAAGAGATGGAAGAAGCAGGCAGAGGAGGAAGGACGACATATATTTTGAGACACGATACCAAGTCAACCAAACATCTTTTTTTTTTTTTTTTTTTTATCTTCTTGCATGAACATCAACAACTAAAAACAAACTAGTTGCTTTACTTTTCTTCTTCTTCTACTTTTTCTCGGAAACCAATCATCTCTTCCCAGTTCCCCCTCGTCCTTCCCACAAAAACACAAAAACATAAACAAAAGAAAAAAAAAAAGATCAGAAACTAACTGAATATCTGAATTGATATGGATTTGGAATCGAAAACCCTAGCTCTAGCTGCTGATGCTGCTGCTGCTGCTCTCGGTCGACAGTCTCAGCTCTGCAAGTCCCATCATCGACTTAGCAAGAGAGAGAGAGAGAGAACACGACGACAGCTTATAAAACACACAACTTTCAAACTTTCTAATCCCATCTAATCTAATCTTTCTTTAACATACTCATTAATAAATTAATAAATAAATATATCCCAATGACTTAATTATCATTCACCCTTGCAACTCGTCGGTTGAAATCTTACTCATCGACTTACTGCTTCCCCAATTCAAACATTTTCTCCATCGTGCTTAATGTAAATTGATGTAATAATTACTTCCATTCAATATAATTATTGACCATTGCAAGTAGTGCATTGATTTAGTGGTTAGAACCTTTTTCGAGAATCTAGTACTCCGTCTAAATTTCAAACCCTCATTCTTTTCAATCAAACTAGCATAAGCTCACACAACTTGTGTAGGTGGATAATTTTTTTTTTTTGTTTTTAAAATAAGGAGAGAGGGGGAGAGAGAGAGAGAGATAACATGGAACGGGGATGAGTTTTTGTTTTTTCTTTTATTTTTTAAATTAAAGATTTGTTAGGATCACATGTAACTATACTTTAAAAAAAAAATCTGTAAATTTAGTTTGTGCAAAATTTCATTATTGTTCATAATTTTATTTTGTAATAGAAGACAAAATGTCTTTTTTTTTTTTTTTTTTTCTTTTAGTTGACAAAAAGAATTTCATTGATACGTAGTTTAAATTAACCTAGAAATATCGATTGTATTCAAAATTATTATAGACCTACGATCTAGTGGTATTCCTCTTCACTTGTAAATGTGAAGTCTTAGGTTCGAATATAAACCACATTATTGCTAGTCATTATAAGGCTAAGTCATTCCTCCCTTAATGAAGATAATCGTCTGTTAAACAAAAAAAAATTATAAACCCTTAATTCTATTTCCTGCTAATCTCTTTTTCCTTTTTGAAAAAAAAAAAAAAAACTCTTCTTATTTTTAAATATATAATAAATATGCCCATGTATACAATATTTTAAACAACATTATATTTGTATTTTTGATCCTCTGTGTCTGAAAGCTGACGTGGGTATTAGTGTTAGACACAGAGGGAGAGAGTATGTGCGTGTCCAAGATTAACAAGCTGAAAGAAGGAGCGTCGTAATCCTCATGCTCCCACTATAATATCCCACCCACCGCTAATGTGCGCACCAGGTGGATGGCTCTCCTGCGCTTCTCCTAACCTACGCACTCCCCGCGAGTGTTCCGCTGGCGTCGTATTCCCGGTTTGTTATTTGCCCAGGTTTCGGGAATGCCCGGGTATTTGAGCAGAGTTTTGGGTTCCGGAAGGCGTTTGATCTGAACGCGCGACGTAGGTGCGTGAACAAGTGCGCAGAGAAAGTGGGGGAGTTGATAATTTCGCGGGAATGGATGGAGTGGCAGTTTTCGGAGGTGGGGTCGGCTTCGCGTGTTATTGTCTAATTTGCCTCTAATTAGGGTTTTGACTTTGTTGTTGGGGTTCGAACCTTTTTGCGAGTGGGAACAGCAGCGGCTACGAATGCTCTCTCTCTGTAAATTGTAACTATTTCATTTTACAATGGATTTTTTTTTTTCGTGTTTCTTGTGATAGGATTTCTTAGACATTTTAATCGTTAAATCTTTTACTAAAATTATAAAATTTAAATCTAATAGTTATAAAGTTTGAATTATTGTATACTACATAACACCATAAATTTTTGTTCTCTGCAATGGTTAAAATCACAAAATGGAATTTTATTGAAGCAAAATCACAAAGGAAAATGACTTGTCCCATAAAATGAAAGGAACGTGTCACTATTGCCACTAGAAATTAGTATTTCATATACAGTCGAGTAGCAAATTATTTCAATTTTTCAGTATCATGTAATGCGTTGGAGGCAAATTGTCACACCATCGTATCACGATCTATTGACAATGTAATGTGTTAATGCTCAAATATGGTAAGATCACGTATAGTCAACCTTGTGCTGTGGGAGTAAAAACGACAAAATTTAAGTGGTTCATTCCAAAGAAATGGGCTACGTCAACTGAGAATGTATGCTATATATTTGTCAGGCTCACAAAGTCTCTCAATACAA
Source organism: Pyrus communis (assembly GCF_041283825.1). NCBI lineage: Eukaryota > Viridiplantae > Streptophyta > Magnoliopsida > Rosales > Rosaceae > Pyrus > Pyrus communis. The sequence continues at coordinate 16,184,311 of NC_142579.1, forward strand.
ATGCTATATATTGGGGCCTTAATTCCGGGGGTTGGCTTAACTGACAAGTGGCCTACATGCAATATTGGAGATCAACACATGCAACAGAGAGTTTGAGAAGGTCTACACTTTGGGAGTAACGCATCCGAAAGTTGTCAGACCCACCACTTGGCTCAAGCAATCGGAAAGTAGTCAGACAGAGAGCTCTCCTGAGTTGCTCCTTGGGACTCACCGTAGATTATTTTCCCTGTTGATGATCGATATGTAGTATGGAGTTGACATTTGACTATATCTGTCTCTTGAAACTTTGTGTCGAAGATTGTCTGGTCCATTACTCGGTTTAAGCGGTCGGAAAGTGTTCAAGTGGATCGTTCTGGTTATAAGACATTCAGTCAGTTGAGCAAAAATGAGATACCGCACATCGAGTAAGATATCCAACATGTTAATACTAAGGGATATCGCTCACTTGGCTAGATATCGACTTTGTTGAATAGAATGAGGTATCGCACATCGGGCATGATATCTAACAACTTTAAAAGTATATCGGTCACAGAAAAAGATGTCCCATTTCCTCATAAGCGATTTTATACTCAAGGAAAAAGACCCAAGATAATTATTTATAGTAGATATTCAGGGCAATATATCTAATGGCTAAGGCCTTTGATAGTTGAGGAAAATATGAGTGTTATGAGAGAGATTCTTTTTGTTTTTTTTTTTTTTTTAAGTTTAATTGAACTCGTGAGTTAATAGAAATGACAAGAGAAATACAATAGGTAACCAATCATAAAATACCAAAAAAAAAAAGAGTACATGGGTCTTTTGAAGTCCTAAGGCCTTGGATAGTGGGCCGAAAATTGAGTATGATGTCATTAATATAGCAATCTCTTCTAGAGTGGGCTAAAAAGTACAAGTACAATGAGAGTAATTTTTTTTTTTTTAGTACAATACATTGAAGTATGAGTGTGTTTCTAAACAATATATTGAACTCATGAGTGTGTGTTTATAAAATACATTCGTATTACACTACTCACCTTTATCAAACTCGCACTGTAAGCGTGTGTCTATAAGTAACGAAAGTCCAACTCAGACTATCTAAGAATCAAACCCACCTAAACCACTCTAAAATGCCTAAAACCAAATGTGCATACCGATTATAACTTTTTGATTACTACTTAAATTTCCATGTATTTTGAATCACGTTTGGAAGGAAAGATTTTAGGTTAGGATTCCAGCAACCAAAAGTTCCATGCTCTGTACCTAACAACAAAGAAGCCATTAATAACTTATAGGCTCTAACCCTTGTACAAATTATGAAAAACTAATGTCCTCATAAGGGCCAATTAGTATTACGGATTAATGGTATTCTTCTTTACTTGTAAGTGAGAAATCTTAGGTTCGATTCTAGTCAAAGGCGAATTTGAACCACATTATTGCTAGTCCATTGTGAGGCTTAGCTGTGACGACCCATCCCTACTTTTCACTGTGATTTCTTTTCTGTTGGGTTGAGTGGTTTATGTAATGTGTTGCAAATTATACTTATTTTCAAATATCTCTATTTCAAGTCAAGCATGTTGGATTTGTGGAAATGCTTTCGGAATTATTAATATAGTGATATGTGGATATTTAGAATTGTTCATGGAGCATGAGAACTTTAGTGTTGCATTAATCTGAGGAATAAATGTAGACTGCACATAGGGACATTAGGTCAGAATGGCCAATAGGAGTCACGTGGTGAGTTACTATTTATGAAGGATATAATGAACATGTAAAGGAATGATGTGATATGGCACTATGTGCATAATGATTTGATATTATTATTGTATTTTCTATAGTGACTAAAATGATAGAATGATACGTATGCTGAGGACGTATGGGGTCAAGCAAGGCTCAGAGGTTTCGTTTCAACTGCATATTTGCGAGTGGGCAATTTGTTTTTATACCTATACGTAGTTATAGTTTCCATAAATGTGTATTTACTCCATTTTTACGCTTATATTGCCAAGTATAGTTATTGTGACATTAAAAGTGATAAATGCTGCTATATGGTTAGGATATTACTTGTCACATCCCGGCCCGGGGCGGATCACTTCCCGGACCCGCTCCACCACTGTAACACGATATTGTCCGCTTTGGGCTTACCATTCCCTCACGGTTTTGTTTTTGGGAACTCACGAGCAACTTCCTAGTGGATCACCCATCATAGGATTGCTCTAGCCCCTTCTCGCTTAACTTCGGAGTTCCTACGGAACCCTAAGCCAGTGAATTCCCAAAAGGCCTCGTGCTAGGTAGAGATAGGAATATACATATAAGGATCACTCCCCTAGGCGATGTGGGATGTCACAATCCACCCCCCTTAGGGGCCCGACGTCCTCGTCGGCACACTCACGGCCAGGGTTAGGCTCTGATACCAAACTGTCACATCCCCGCCCGGGGCGGATCACTTCCCAGGCTCGCTCCACCACCATAGCACGATATTGTCTGCTTTGGGCTTACCATTCCCTCACGGTTTTGTTTTTGGGAACTCACGAGCAACTTCCCAGGGGGTCACCCATCATGGGATTGCTCTAGCCCCCTTCTCGCTTAACTTCGGAGTTCCTACAGAACCCGAAGCCAGTGAATTTTCAAAAGGCATCGTGCTAGGTAGAGATAGGAATATACATATAAGGATCACTCCCCTCGGCGATGTGGGATGTCACAATCCACCCTCCTTAGGGGCCCGACGTCTTCGTCGGCACACTCGCGGCCAGGGTTAGGCTCTGATACCAATTTGTCACATCTCGGCCTGAGGCAGATCACTTCCCGGGCCCGCTCCACCATCGTAACACGATATTGTCCGCTTTGGGCTTACCATTCCCTCACGGTTTTGTTTTTGGGAACTCACGAGCAACTTCCCAGTGGGTCACCCATCATGGGATTGCTCTAGCCCCTTCTCGCTTAACTTCGGAGTTCCTACGGAACCCCAAGCCAGTGAATTCCCAAAAGGCCTCGTGCTAGGTAGAGATAGGAATATACATATAAGGATCACTCCCTTGGGCGATGTGGGATGTCACATTACTGTCATGACATTCATACATATTTGTACATGCTCATCTTGCTGCACCTCGGTGTTAGTACTCCGCCCAGGGTCAGGGCTAGTCCTTCACGTCCGCACCATTCGCTTGCCTTGGATCCAAGTTAGGTGCCAGTCTCGTCGTACAGATTGCATTAGGCAATTCTGACTCGTATGTGACCGCGCCTCAATGCTAGTCTTCACGTGATCGTAGTACTAGAGCATATTGATTACACCTAGTCCTATTATACAGGTTGCATTAAGCAACTCCGACTCGTGTGCTAGCATAGATGGATGAGCGATTGTTAATACTTGATTATCACATGATTATATTACTGTGGCATTTGATATATCATGACTTGGCATATTTTTGGTCATATTGCTATTGTACTTCTATTACATACTTATATAGTATGTTTTACAGAAACTATACTTGCTTTACAGCGAGGGGTTACTATGTTCAAAAATAAAGGTTTTCTTACAAACGTTGTTTTGCTAACCCACTCAACTTGTTTTTCGCCCCTCCAGGTTTAGGAGCTGTGCTTACGTGTAAATGAGGATTTTGGCAAATCTCAGGAGATGGTTATCTTCAGTGGTATAACCCTCGTCCTATTTACCATATTGTCTTATGCTCTGATATCACGTGTGAAAGGGGTTCAATCCCGCTCACCGCACACTCTTTTGACTAGGCACTTTTAGGTTTAAATTTATTCACATCTTTTTTCCACTACACTACACTTTATGGTTTCGTCACCCCCCCGGTGTCGGCTAGCACAACTCGATTTGGAGTCCACGTGGACATTCCGGGTCGGGATGTGTCATTAGCCCATTCCCCCACCCATATTGTTTGTTAAAAAAAAAAAAAAATCCTTATAAGGTAGTTGATAAAAGAAATTCCTTATAAGTTGGGCACTCTTTAAATTGTGATTACATCATATGCTAATGTCATAATAGTTTAGGCATTAAGTTAAAATGTAAGTAACCGTAACACGGATAATTAGTTACCTAATGTCATACGCAACAACGCTCCTTCAAATTTATTTGGAAGAGCAACTAAGCAATGTCTTTAGGTCTCCTCTATCCAATGTCATGGTTCTTGGGGTGAAAATAGTTTTTTAAAGTGAAAATAACATCTCCTTTTTTTAGTACATCGATATTTTACACTAGGGGAAGGGGAAGTTCGGCTAAGCCACACGATAATCAGCCTAATTTGGTATCGAATTCGTCATCCATGAGATTCGAACCTAAGATCTCTCACTTCTAAGTGAAGAGGAATACACCAGACTGTAGTAGCATCTCTTGAAAAAAAATAAAAATAATACAGGGCTAGTCAAAGAATAAGAAGGAATTGCCCCCTCAGAACGCTTCGTGACTGATTCACAGAATTTTGTGTTTACGATCGACCTATTTATTTTATAGATGATTTTGTAAAGATCACTTATGCAAGATCACAATAAAATATGAGGTCATTTAGTCATCAAACTGTGGAAAACATATAATCATAATTGATATAAGTATTAAGAATTGTCTATCTATTTTCTATAGTTAATTGACCAAATGATCTTTGTTTTCATTGACTTTTTGAAGAGATGATATTTGTCGACTGATTTATGATAGTAATGATTTTAATCACAAACATCAAATTTTGTGAATTGGTCAAAGAAAGAATGATTTTAATCACAAACACCAAATTTTGTGAATTGGTAAAATAAAGAAGGAAAAACAGATACAAAGCTGCACTTGTGTAGCACTTTTTTTTTTGGTAAATTGGGAAATCTATTCCAGGGAAAAGATGCCAAAACGTACAAAGAGAGTCTACAACGAGGCAAGCACAGGGCTAGACAAGCAAAAGAGCTGAGCAATGCAGGAGGGTACAGCAGAGAAGACGTCGCAGTAATGCTACAACATCGCCTCCTACACTGCTAAAACAAAAAAACTTAGTGAGGATAGGGTAAACCATCATTGTTCAAAACATGCATCAATGAAGATGGGGGTTGGTCGACCGATATAACATCTCACATCTCCGGATTACTAGCCGACACTAGAGAATCCGTCGCTATATTGGCTGATCTTGAAATCCAAGACCAGCAACAATCTTGAAATGACTCCCCCAAATCTTTAACTTTCGCCAAGATAAACAAGAAATGGATGCAAAGGAATCAGATTCAAAGATTATCGACCTGTGACCCAAGGAGACACCCATCTCACACCCACGAAGCAACACCAAAGCTTCAGCCGTCGCGACGCCGTGATTGAATACCGAGCCGCTGCCACAAACACACCCCCGGCTGCTCGCATCACCACTCCAGCAAAACCAGATTTTGGAATAAACCTACTTCTTTTACTTTGGAATAGAAATCTCACAGTGTTCTCACTTTTGATTACATCCATCATTTCCATATTTGTGACGACCAAACAGAATTTGTGGGCCCGTATTCTTTATGCAATATACAACACATGCTCGCCGCAATATTTTATTTTCTCTTATTTTCATAAAGCTTCCCACAATATTATGTTTGGGTAAATAAGAAATATTATCTTGAAATTCCTATATATACAGCATTTTTAATTTCTTATATACTCCTCTTAAATTTTGGTAGTCAAAGATTATATATTATGTATTATTTCATATATTTGTTTATTATAAACGGTTTGGTTCAGTTAACTCCCGACTTATAACAATCAAAACCGCATGGTAAACAGATTCCTTTAATTTGATTTGGTTTGATAAACCAAATGGACAAAAAAACACAAAGAGCATTCTCTATTTATTAGGATGGTATTATTTTCCATTGAAGTTATTTAGTTTAATCCATAGGAGAGGGGAGTGTGAAATCTTTTTTAACAATGAGAAAAGAAATACTGTAAGAGTAAAGAGAAAATAAATCAGAGATCATTTATGGATTCAAGTATATGGAATTAGATGACGGTATAAGTAACAAGTAACATATTTATAATGACCATTCATTTATTTGATACATTTGAATCATATTTTTTTTATCTGAAACTAAGTTTTCATTTCTGTAAAAATAACAGAGTACATGAAGATTGGGGGAGCAAGGGAAGCCTCATTAAAAACCTCCAATGTAAAGGGGAAAAAAAGTACTTCACCAAGTTGCTTCCCACTTACATTCAATTATCATTCTCCAAATCTACTTAAAAGGAATGAGCCAAAGTGGCTTGACACACCCCGACCCAGAAAGTCCACCTGGACTCTGAATCAAGCTGTGCTAGCCGATACCAAGAGAGTGATGAAGCCAAAAGTGTAGTGGTGTGGAAAAAGTGAGTAAATTTAATCCTAAAAGTGCCTAATTACAAGAGTGCGCATATGAGTGGGCATGAATTCATTTCACACGTGATGCCAGAACATAAGTAAAGTACAGTAAAGGTTAAGTGGGCCTAAAAATAAAATTTTGTAAAATCCTTTTGAAAATATAATAACCCCTCGTAAAACAAGTATAGTTTCCAAAATAGCATACTACAAATAGTAAGAAAATACTTTCCGTAAGTTATAATATCTAGAGCATGCAATATTTGACAATATCTCATACGTAAGCACATAACATTCAATAATCGCAACATCTCAAGTAAGCAAATATATCATATCGAGTGCTCATTGATATGTGCTAACACACAAGTTCATGCAAAGATATTCTAACATGAACAAATTTACGCTCTAGTACTACAATCAAGTGAAGACTGGCGCTTTAGACGTCACATACGAGTCCTAATTGCCTATAGCAATCTAGGGCAGGACTGACACCTACAATGGATCCAAAGTGAGCGTATGGTGCAATGTGAACATACACGTGAACCCTGGCCTTGGCCCGGGCGAGTACAAACACCAATAGCACACGATAAGCGAATAACTTAAGCATGATATGCAAAGGTAAATCGATAATTCGATAATTCAATAATCCTAATCAATGAGAGAGTTAGAGAATGTGAGAGAGTTAGATGGGGAAGGGAGAGATCCCGAGAGAGTGGGAGAAACAGGGGAGAAAGAGAGAGAGAATGAGGTATGGGCCCCATGTGGCACACAACTCTAAGCCACAAAAGGACGAAACATAAAATATCTCTCGAGACATGAAAATTACCAAATCGCCCTTCACGTTCATAAGTTCGTAAAATCTCCATCATAGCTCCAAATTTGATTTCGTTTACGCCTACGCGTTCGTACCATCAAGTATGTCGAGAATACGGTAAAATAATAGCTCATATGCGTCACGAAATGACGGTTAATGAAAGTCAACAATCTCACCTCTAGAGGTATTTTCGTCAATTCACTCTTTTAAAATTAATAAAATCTTAAAATTAGGGACGAGTCGTTACATGGCTCCTCTTCTATCCACGTATGAAAACCTCCATTGTGAAGGCCAAATTTTGAAAATTCTGTGAAGGCCAAAATCGTAGTTGGCCATTGACATGAAAAATAAGAGAACCTCTTCTTCAAGATATCAATCTCCTTCAACATACTCCCATCCCTATCAAAATGAACATCATTTGCAACAATTAAATCCACTATGTGATATGGTAGAAACTAACACACAAAATAAACCCTATAAATTATGCAATCGTAGTACGAGTAAGTAGGGATCGTTCTATTGATCAACACAAATTAAACTTATAAAAATGAAAACTGAGTTAAACTAACATCAAAAAAATGACAGGGGATTTTGGACGAATTTAATTAAAACAAAAGTAAATGGCAGCAAGTAAATTAAGTTGTGAATGAAATATGGATGAAAGGATAGCTAAATGATTCTTCTCCACACATGAAACATATGCATACAAATCAATTTCCAAATATTCTTCCTATAAACCATGAATGACAATACCCCAAATTAATTGTGAACATTACTAATTAACTCTCAGATTTTCCTAAGTTCATTGAATTGGACTCAGCGACTCAACCAAATTATTATTCTCAAGTTCTCTAACTATGAAAAGCATGCTAGAGATACATCTCAAAGATCATTAAGTTATGTGAAAATCATAAGCATTGACAAAGCATTTGTAACTATGAAAAGCATGATACTTATGCCAAGAATTTACTTAACTCAATCATGACTAGTGACTTTTACTACTTACAAATATAAGTTCATAATGATTAGGTGAAATTGCCTTATATTCTAGCATCAAATCCCTGCATGCAAACTAAGTATGCATCCTTAATAAACATACAAGAATAAGTTCTCTATAAAGCATATATGTAAATCCCATTCATGTTTTATGAAACAATAACTGGATGTAATCAATTTATATAAAGCATATGATCATGGCTTCGAATTCTCCTCTAGCTAAAAAGAAACTTAGTTACACATGTTCATCATAACTGAAAAGCAATCTAAAATAAACATTGAACTGAAAACAAAGATAGAATGAACTTTGAAAATTCCAACAACTTCAATGGATGAATGGTGGGCATGGCACCCTAAAATGTGCAGGAATTTCATATATATAGGGAGGGAATGGCTGAATCCAAGGAGGAAAAGGTTTTGGCGTTTTGAGTTATTTTAGGACTCTAAGAATTAGATAGAAAGTGCTTGAATGGGATTAGGATTCCTCTTTGCAGCTGGAGATAAGATAAGATAGGATCAGATAAGATAAGGTTGGATAAGATAATGTAAGATAGGATAAGATAATGTTCCTCTCCAACTAGGATTTCTCTTTCTTGTGTAATTCCTTGCCTTCCAAGCCTCAACTTTAATTTCTCCATATTTTAGCACATGTCTAACACCATTTAAACACCAAAAACGTCTAGCCCATATGCTATCCACGCATGTTATTCAATCTAAGTCCAAAACTGCTCCAAATTGCTCCATTTAGCTATTTATTGTCATCTTTACCAACTGGACCAACAATAATACGAAAATAACCTAAATTACCAAAATAAATGGAAATTAACTAAGTAAATGCAAAGAAATAAGATAACAAAGTCGCATAAATATGCTCTTGTCACTGTGCTTTTGGAATCTAGTTCCAATATAATAGAAGTGAATCCTGCATCGTTTGCAAACAATAAACCCTCATTTTCTACGAGCAACTTGGTCGTTAAAGCATCGAAATAACCATATTGTTATCTTGCACAACCTGCCAAGAAAGCCCCATCGTCATTTCTAGTAACAACTCCTACACTTCTATTCAATCCCTTTAACGATATTGCTCCATTAACATTGACTTTGAATACGTTGCTGGTGGAAGTTGCCATTGCCGATCCTCTATAAGCTCATTGCCCCTCACTTGGTCAATCTTATTGGCATCTTGAAAGTTAAGAAGAAGATTGTGGAGCCTAAAATAATCCCAAAAATTCTAGAGGTGTCACGTGGTCTTTTGACCAAGAAAGACAAGATTGCCCTCATTAAATAGGCAGGCTCCTCAGATACTTCCATGCGCAGCTCACACCCCTGACTATCCCAGTAGCTGAATACGACTGCCTACAGCTCACTTGCCATTGGCAAGGAAAAGTCAAAGCATTAAAGATAAGGATTAATTACCCAAATCTTTCCCAATTGAAGATTGACTCCATCCAAGTAAGTAATCCCAATTTAAATCAATTAGGGATAATTACTCCATTATCTCAATATATTATTTCCTATTTAATATCTTGAGATTATTTCTCCATAAACCTTGGCCAATAGGATGCCGCCATGTGTAGGGTAAAACCCTAACACTATGGTCGGCCCTCTCCCCTCTATATACCCCATATTCTACCAAATTTTAAAGGCCTTTGCTACCCTAAAAAGCCTTAAACACTTTACTCTTTTTAGAGAAACTAACTTAGGCATCGGAGATATATTGACCTAACCCTCCACCTCGTGGGCGCGTGAGGCTGAGGTCCTTGATCAAAGGTGTTGATTGTTTTGCAGGTGCATTTTCATCAAAGCTACAGATGGTGAAAATTTGCATCGACAAATTGGTGTTTTCATTGAGAGCCGATTCAAATACTCGAAGAAGCATCTTGCATTTGTTTCTTGAATTTTCTGTTACGTTGAATTGTATCAATTAATTTTTCTTAGAAAAGTTTCTTGATTAATCCCTAGAGAAAGGATACAATGGTAGGAAATTTGGAAACCACGATGAATGGAACCCTATACGTACAAAGATTTGGACCGAAGAGTGGAGACAAGGACATAGCCCCATGATGGCGATCCTCAAGGCTCAGCACGACGGTAGGAAGAGCCTCACTGCCGCGGAGCCGCACCACCACTGTTGCTGCGACCCAGCAGCCATGGCAAGGCCACTAGGCCACGGCATAAACAGCAGCCCCGGTGTCTTTGCAGCAACCCAACCTTCAAAACCCTGGGCAGGATGCCCAGGTCCATTCCGTGGCCCACGGGCAGGAGGCCTAGGACCTCCAATTCGCAAGCCGGGCCTAAGAGGCCCAAGTCACAGTAGCTCAAGCCGCCAGCCAGGCAGCCTAAGTTGCAACAGTTGGAGCTTAGCCAACAGCCCAAGCCACCAAGGCCCAAGCTCAACACTGAGCTCCATTAGCTATAGATGCTGCCCAGGCCCGAGAAGAGCAAGCGTCGGCCCAGTGCCCAGCGGGTCTAAGGCCAACTGCCACACGCGCTAGCTCAACACACCCACAAGCACGGCCCAACCATTTAGCCGAGTTGGCCCACCCCGCGACTCGCTCTGGCGACCTGGCCAGTGGCCTAATCTAATCTGAGGTCACCTTTGGCGATCTAGATTATGACCACCGGTCCCGCGATAGACTTAGGGTTATTTTCATCATATTTTCCTGCAGGACTGCCCGCTTTGGGCTCAAGCTTTGTACCTACAGTCCATTACATTTCCACCACACATGGAGACGCCTATTATCCAGACTCTTCTAATCCAAATGGTGAGCACAACATGCCCTAACAAGTCTCTAATTTCACAAGCGCCCTCGCGCAGCAGACCACCTTGGTGAACCAGCTCATCGAGTTCATCAAGAAGCAGCGTGCCCCTAATGAGGTGTCCTAAAGCAGGACGAGGGCAGAAAAAATATGACTCATTCCAACGACATATTGGCAAAGAGCTGCTCAGCCCGCCACAAACTATATGTTCAAGTAGATGTGCAGAGAAGCATTCATACCTGACTCGGATCAGACGAAGATTCCAGATGAAGCATCCACACGAGGCTAAACCCACAAGGAGATCCTCCTACGAGGCATCGGAGTAGGTAGCCACATGGCTGACCAAAGAGAGCACGAGAGCAGTCTAGCTTAAGTTCCACTGGCAGCCCCCGCCAAGTGCGATAGCGAGCAACGTAGAATGAACCATATGTATCGTAACCGAGGCATAGACGAGCAGAATATGCCGCTGCCCTACCAAGCTCAAATCCAAGAGGAAGTACAAAGGCTCGTAGCAGAGTAGCTGCATGGATTTTAGTGCATTGATACTACCGATGATGCCCTTCATAGAGTCGTAGCCAACCTGAACAGGTTATTGTTTATAGACGAGATCGAGCAAATGGAGCCATAACGAAAATTCAGCCCGCCACATTTCACTTGTTCAAAGAAGATGAAGATCTGGATAGGCACCTGATGCACTACCAAAGCGCCATAACCCTCTACGCCAATAATGACACTTTTATGTGCAAAATCTTTGCCATGACACTCCAAGGCGAGGCGCAAGACTAGTTTCACACCCTGCCGCCATACTCAATCCGGAACTTCAGCGAACTTTCCTTGGTTTTCACTAAGGAATATTCATCTTACCGTTCTTCAACATGAAGAAGGACTCAAAAGAATCACTTTGCACATACGTGAATAGGTTTAAGGCGAAAAAGACGAAGATCGTCGGATGTGATGACAGCATTGTATGCTCAGCCTTTCGGAAGGGCTCTCAGCCGATCACCCATTTTTTGAAGAGTTGATCATGGGTGAGAACCTGACCCCGGCAGACTCTCATGCTTTGGCAGAAAAACACTCCCTCTGGCATAAGGCCAAACACTCTCATAAGCTATTTGAGCAGCCGCGTAATAATGCAAAGCTGACTTAGAAGAAGGCAAGCGATAAACTACTCAATGATAAAAACAAGCCAAGAAGCAAATGTAGGGACCAATCCTCAACGAAGGGAGGCACAGCGCCCATGACATAAGCAAAGTTTTCGGTCCCGATCAACCAGATCCTTCGTGATCGCAAGGACAAGCCATGATTCAAGACACTGCCACCCATAAGAGGGGACACCTCTAAGATGGACTAGACAAAGTATTGCGCATTCCACAGAGGTCTCGGGTACACAACTAATGACTGCACCACATGGACGAAGTACCTTGAAGAGCTTGTGAAGGAAGGAAAGTGCAACCAGTATGTCGACAGACCAACTGCCTAGCTAAGGCGAAAAGCATACACTGATGCCGAACCCCTAGCCAAGACAATCCGAATCAACGAAATTTTTGCCGAGTCCGAACATTTAGGGGCCACCAACAGTTTCAAGAAAAGGAAGATCCAGTAAGCAAGATCGATATTTTAGTTTCAAGGTATAGATGTTGGACCTGAACCAATCGTCGGCTTTACCGAGGAAGACGTAAAGGGAGTAGACTTTCCCTATGACGACGCCTTGGTGATTTCTGTCCAACTGGCTCACACAATCATTGACAGAATTATGGTGGACAACGACACCTCATTCAACATTATACAATTGTCAGTTATCCAGAAGACAGGCCTGGAAAGCATGATCAAACGCAAAGCGAAGGTCTTGACTGGATTCAATGGACTTACCTCAACCGCCATTAGCATTTTCACGCTCAACGTAACCAGCCCTCCAACTTTCTCATCATAGACCTTTTTGAACGTCATCGACCCATCTCTCTATAATGGGATATTGGGCTAACCTTGGCTAGTAAAGATTGGAGCTGTGACCTTGATTGAGTATCAGAAGATCCGATTTTGCATCTCGGGAAGAACAGTCAAAGAGATCAAATGCGACCAGGCCATGTCTTAGTGATACACTGTACAAGTTCTCAAGGACACAAAGAAGAAGTCTTTCGCCCTAGCAGTAGCAGCTGAAATGCAGAAAGACGATTCTACCTCCATTAAATAGCAATTACAACAAATAGGTCAAGAAAATGGCATCAAGGTCGACAATGCCTTGATAGAGGAATCAGGATGGAAACTCGAAAATGACGCCGATAACATCATTCTTGACCCCCACCAGCCGGAGTAACGACTAAGAATACCCATTGCATTCAGTTTTGCATAGTTTAGACACTTCTCAACAAGTGATGAAGTGGGTGTTAGAACTTGGCCAATACGATTTAGCATACCAACCTCGCACAGCAGTAAAGGCCCAGGCATTGGCGGACTTTGTAGCAGAATTCACCCCAAGCCTAAAAGACGCGGCAACTTAGCCCAAAAGCACCTCGGAGGTAGCCGTGCATGCTGTAGTCGCACCAGCCCTACCTGGAGGAGATTTATGGCGTTTGTACATCGATGGATCATCCAACTACCAAGGATCAGGAGTATGCCTAGTTCTCATTACCCTGGACGGTTCGATGCTCCAGTAGGCGATCACTCTAAGTTTCAAGGTGTCAAACAACGAAGAAGAGTATGAAGCCTTACTAGTAAGTCTCCGATTGGCGAAGACCTAGCGATGAAGAAGCTCGCAATCTATTCCTATTCCCAACTGATCACCAACCAAACCTTAGGGGAGTACACAGCAAAACATCCAAGGATGGCCCGATACCTCAAGAAGGTACGAGAGCAGCTAGTGACATTCTAGGCAAACACGCTCACTCAGGCTCCATGAGAAAAAAATGCCCACGCAGACGCACTAGCAGCCCTAGGCTCTGCCTTAGACCATCAACTCAAGCGCTCCATCTCAGTCGAGCACTTGGAGAAGCCGAGCATAGATGAGGAACTAGCAGTTAAGGTGGCACAGATCGACATAACCCCGAGTTAGCAAGATATCATCATCGACTACATAGTTAATGGAACGCTCCCTGCTGTAATACCCTGTATTTTCAAAAAATGATGATTATATATGTGTGTTTGTATGAGTGAAGTTATTTTTATGTAATAATTTTATTGGGTTTCTTTTTATACGCTATGTGTACAAGAACTTATACTTTTGATATGTATACTAGTGTCAATGTAAGTTCATTTTGCTACAAGATTATTTCAAAAACTAACTAGTATAGTTCATGTTCAAATGTAATTAGAGATATTTGAATTATTCAAGAGAAGAGTTGATTAAAATAATTTGGAGAAAACAAAATAGGATAAGCTTAATAAATAAATAAATACAACAACTATAATTAAATTAGGACTTGGTGGCAATGATGTGTATAAAGTTTTGGAATAATGGTGGTGACTGGTCATGGTTGGCCCATTCCTTAGTGATTTTCCATTTCATATTCTCTGTCTCTTTCTCTCTCTGTGTATATGGTTGAATAAACAAAAAGATACGTTACCCAAACGATTGCTTTTTCGTATTTGTGATCTTATTCTTGAGTGCAATCTAAAGCGGCAGCCACTAACAATGGCTAAGTCTTGGCGTCAACAATTTTAGATTCAATATATGAGTTAGGATCTGGAGATATTACGTTTTTAAAGACAAATTTTGACACATGTATTGCCTGACAATTCAAGTTTTCGTATTGCAATTTCTCCTCTTTTGTCTTAAAAGATGTATGTATTTAGTGATGAGCACGAGCCGGTTTACTCTCTAAATTGTGAACCGAATCGCATAATAGTTTTCGTATCAGTCCACTTTGGAAACTAAAAGTTAATCAACAAAGCTAAACTAAATCAGACCGACTTGATTGCGGTTCATTTTTTGTTCGGTTCCAATTCTAGATGGTTTTTCTACTTTTGACAAGTAGGTGTTCAAAAAGAAGAAGGATAGCGGATTCAAACCATAAAATAAGAGAGAAAAAAATTGAAGAATTTTCCTCTTCATACCACTTTAGAGGTTTAGTTTTGGGTCGACTCTGATGCTAGACGATTTTTCTTCTTTTGACACGTAGGCGTCCAAGAAGAGAGAGAGAACGGATTCAAACCATACAATAAGAAAGAAAAAAAAATTGAAGAATTTTCCTCTTCCTGCCATTTTAGAATCTTCAAACTTCTTATCATTCCTCATCTGCTTATATGTATCAGAGGTTTAGGTTTGATTAGACTCCGATTCTAGACGATTTTTCTCCTTTTAACAAGTCGACACAAAAAAAAAAAAAAGGGATAACGGATTCAAACTATAAAATAACAGAGAAAAAAGATATGAAGAACTTTCCTCTTCCTACCACTTTAGAATCTTCTAAACTCTTGTTATTTCCCATCTGCTTATATGAGTCTATGAAAATATCTCACAATCTAGTCAAAAAATAATTAAAAAAGGAAAAACAAACCCAAATAAGAGGGTTGCCCTAGGCTTGGGCTTAATGGATTTAAAAAATATGTACCCATGTCCATTAACAAACAGATAAATAATAACCCATCAACCCATCTACCAGCTTAATGGGCCTATCCATCAACAACCCATCTAATCAGTTTGGTTATTTTGTAGGATTTACGCTACAAATTAAAATGTTCCGATTACAAATTAGTGACCTAGTTATATTGTAGTGATTATAAAATCAATTTGGGTGTTGTATTAAAAAATAAAAATAAAAAAAAAATAAAAAAATCAATTTGGGTGTTTATATTGACTGAAGGTTTTATTTTGCCTTCCATTTATTTTGGAAAAGTTGAAGTGTGTTGTGGCCTATTTAACTACAAGGGAATAGAGGGCTGCAGCAAGAGAGGAAGAAAGTGAAGAAATTGCAGAGATTTCTTGTGTGTTGGTTATTCTCCATACACAATGGCTTTATTTATAGTAGAGAATGAGAAGATTAATTTGCCCTCCAAGTAATACAATCCTACAGGGAAAGAATAACTCGAAATCAAATCTATCTAAGATTTACACAATCCCAATCCAATATCTATAACACTTTCCCTTGAGTGTGTAAATACTCAAGTAGATTTGTCATCAGGTAAAGTTGAGGAAGTCGACTCATCGGCACTGAACTAGGAACACGTTAGTCTCTAAGAGGAGGAACTTACATATGGAAATAAATCTCACAAAATCTAGATATGGTAAAACCCAATATGGGACAAAAACCCATAGTCAAAAGAAAACAGTAACTTAAATGCAAAACCAATTTAAACGTCTACAGGACATACATAAGTGTATGACTAGCCCAAGATGGTGCCTTGTTAAAACTTCAAAGGGAAAAATGCTCCTAATCATAGGGAAAAAGACTACATTAAGATTAAGCTAGTATCTTCGAGATACTCCTCCTGAGTTTGACATAATTCCAAAGAGAACTAATAATATTACAACTGAGGAAGTTTACGCATACCAATTCCTTGAACAAGCTTTTAAAACATCGTCTTCGACAAAGATTTAGTGAAGAGGTTGGCCAGATTGTCCTGGAAACGGATTTGCTTGACTTCAATCTTCTGATGCACTTTGTTGTTGATGAGAGAAAAAGCAGTGCAATGTGCTTGGTGTTGTCTTCTTTGATGTATCTATTCTTAAGCTGTGTTACCTTCAAAATCCACATGTATTTCGAATGTGTTCCACAATTGCTCTCAACCAGAAGCATCTTTGAGCAGCTTCATGTAGGGTGAGAATCTTAGCATGGTTCGAAGAAGTTGTAGACATGTAAATTTCGTTGCATACAAATGATGCATCACAAAGCTCGACATGGCATATGATTCATCACAAATGGACAAGTCATCAATGACATGTGGCACAAATCAAGCAGAGGAAATATAAAATCTTCCTAAAAATTGGCAAAAGGGAGAAAACTCCCTTAAATTCGGCAGAAGGGTCTAGATTGGTCCTAAAACCAAAAAGAACATCTTCATAAAACAAGCAAGAATTGAAGATTGCTCACAAAATAGGCAACAAGGCCTCATAATTTTGGCCAAGGGAGTAAAATGGCTGAAATTAAGACACAAAACATCCTTAAATTCTCCCATGAATGAATTAGGACATAAATCAAAGTCAAATCCACCCAAAGGTAAGCCTTAAGAAACCTATAAATACAAGGTCTTCCCACAACCATAAGGGTCGAAAATTCTACATTGAGAAGAGCCTCTACACAATCTTTGAAGACTTATACATTGCCAAAGGTCTCTTTAAAGAACGTTCAACCAAAGCCGAAGCTTTATTTCGACCAAAGCTGAAGCATTTCCTTGAATAATCAACAAGCACTTATGCCGATTCGTTCAAGACTTTGTTGCAAGCTCAAAACTTGTAATGACGTTTGATTCAAGATCGAGTCGCCAATACCCTTGAATCAACGAAATCCTACATCAACAATACCTTTGCCGCAACCCTAAACCTGAGGTAAAGACTATCCAAGCATTGTTTCAAGCTCAAAACTTAAAGCAATCGTTCAATCGTTCGTCTGCAATCAAGTCATCGCGACCCTTAGATCAACAACCTACACATCTACATCAAATTTGAAGATTGAATTAGAGGAAAATTGTAAACTGAGATTGTAACCTACAAATTCAAATCAATACAAATCTATTTTGTACACGTGTGGGGGGGCAAAGAATAGTAATGGTATTATGCTTACAACACTTGAAAATACCATGGTTGCAACAAAATAAACAAAGCAACACAAGCACAAAAGTGGGGTGGCAAAGAAAGAAAAAAAATCGTTTCACTAAAGCAAAAGACATGCGAGACAAACCTTTTGAACGTTGAAGAATGACGATGGCAACATCATAACAACAAGAAGAAATCATCCATGAAGCTTGATCAAGCACGACGAAGAGGGCAGCTACAAGACAATCCTTCAAGGCACGCTACAGTAGCAAAGAAAACCAAAACGCCACGTAATCGCACTACGCAACATCACAGTGATTACGCAACCTTGCAGTGATTACGCAAGTAGTTTCTTGCACTACACGGCGAAGAGGGCAGCTACATGATGGTCTTTCAAAGTGCGCTATAGTAGCAAAGAAAACCAAAACGCCACGTAATCGCACTACGCAACCCTGCACGATTACACAAGCAGTTTCTTGCACTGCATGGCAATGTCACCACTAAGGAAAGCTGTGGCCAAAAGGCACTACACATCATAAACTCTATGCAGTCTTTTGCACAGCCCTACTCGGTAAAAGTGATGCACTACAACAAGCTTCAAGCAGTTACAACTCGCACCAAATAGCAACAAGGGGCACGGCAGCAGCAGCAGCAGCAAGAATTACGCATGGCAACGTCACTACTAAAGGAATACTGTGACCAAAAGGCACTACACAGCATAAACACATTGCAGTCTTTTGCATAGCACCACGTGGTAAACAATGACACATTGTAACCAAGCTCCAAGCAGCAGCAACAAGCAAAACCCACAGCAAAAGCTCTAAGCTAGTCCACGGCAAGGAATTGTGTGTGTGAAAAAAATACACACCCAATGGTCCTATATATAAGGGACAATTGCTTCCTAATGCTATAAAGGAAATACATGCCCAAATAGCAAAAGGAAAATAACAAAGAAGCACATTCCAACCAAAATAAGGAAGCAAATTCCAAAAAAATGGCAAGTTTCAGCCAATCTGCGCAAGCATGACGTTTTTGGTGTTAATTCAACTTTCTGAAGGAGTTTTGATGTAAGATCAATTGGAGAAGAAAGCTAAGTGGCTGAGGATCATTGTTTCCAAATTTCATAATTTTCCCTAAAGCCAAATGTTCCAGTTTTCAAAGTTATTCCTGCAGAAGTTGTTTTCCCGTCAGGATTGCGCAGCTGTAGGAAAATGCAAAGTTGAAGGCATTCCTGATATTTCCTAGTGGCATGCAATATATACCTGAAAAGATAAGGGATAAGGCTATGTTTCCCATATTTTTACAGAATTTTCCAGAAACGAAATCAACCTCAAACTGGGCGTACAAGTCAGATGACATGTTTCCCAAAACAAAAAAGGGAAAGAAAAAAATACCCCCTTGCTGTGGGGAATCAAAAGAAAAAGAAAAACCCCTCCTTGTTGTAGGAAATCAAAAGGGGAAAGAAAAACTCCTTCCTTGCTGTGGGAAATTAAAAAAAAAAAAAAAAAGGAAAGAAAGTTGTCCTTCTTACCATGGAAATTAAAACAAGGAACAAAACATCTCCTTCCTTGCTGTGGGAAAAAGAAAAGAGGAAACAAAAAAATTGCTCCTTGCCGCGGGGAAGAAAGAACGAAATTAAAATGCACATCCTACTTACCGAAGGACAAACATTAAATCTTTCCAAAACCTTGAAGGAAATCACCAAAGCTTTCCAACACTTTGAAGGAAGTCACCCTTGTTATCAAAATTGAAGGGGATTCCTATCGAAGGAAGGAAAACATTTTTCCTACAACCACAAGAAAAAATTCAAAATGCGTCATGTGTTTTGTCAAAGATTATGGAAAATCAAATACGCACAATAAATATGTGCCAATTTATCCATTTTCAAAATTTCTTTCAAGATCAAGCCTTTACGGCCCTTGAAGAAACAAATTTCATTTCTTTCAAGATCAAGCCTCTACGGCATTTAAAGAAACAAATTTCATTTCACTCAAGATCACGCCTCTACGGCCCTTGAAGAAAAATTTCATTTCATTCAAGATCAAGCTGATGCGGGAATTATACGCACACAAATTAAACCCTCTTTTTATCAATTGTAGCAAGTATGTAAGTAGGGATCGTTCTTAACCGGGGATTAGGAGGGATTGCAAATCACTTGGAAACTGACTCAAAAACGTAAAATAAAGTTTAAAACACTAAACTAGACTCAAAGAATGCGAAACTAAACGCTTAAAACACTAAAACAAACCAAAAGACTCAAACATCACCCAAAACACTCAAAACTGCCTTAAAAACACTTTCTGGGTAGTTTTGAGCACTTTGGTGAATTTGGACGAATTTGTGTAATAAATTGAATCAAAACACTTATAAACACAAACTAGACACTTTCTAACTAAATTGGACAATAAAGTAAAGGGGGATTAAGCTTTTGACGAAATTAAATTAAATGGACAGATTGTAATTTAAAACAGAATGTAAATATGAATTTGATGAAAATGAAATGGATGAAGGCTAGCTAAGGGGTTCATCTCCATACATGTTATACTTGCATAATAAAACGATTTCCAATTGCTTTTCAATAAACCATTAATTCTCAACACCCCAAGTTAACCGTGAATTGCACTAATTAACCCTCAGATTTTCCTAACGTTATTGAATTGGATGATTGCATACGACAACCCAAAACATTCCCCACAAGTTCCCTATATGAACTGCATAATAGAGATACAAGCAAGAATCATTACGTTCTTTGAAAACCATAAGCATTGACGAAGCACTCGTTACTATGAACTGCATGAAACTCTTGCCAAGAATTCACTTAACGCGATTGTTTATAAGCAACCTCCACTACTTGTGAATATAAGTTTGTAACGATTAGGTGAAACTCACTTATATTCTAGCGTCATATTCATGCATGAAAATTAAGCGTGCACTCTCAATAAACATACATAAATAAGTTATCTATCAAATAGTTAAACAAATTGAATTCACAACTTATGAAACGCAATTAGAAGTAATCAAATCATAATGCAAGCATAAACATATATTTCGAATCCCCCCCTAGCCAAGGGGGGTTTAGTTCCTCATACGTACAAAACAAAGAGAATTGAAATTAAACATTGAATTCAAAGGAAAAGAAACACCTAAACATTCCAACAACTCAAACTTGAATTGTATGAACGTTTAGGCCCGCTTCTCTTCCTCTTTGTTGTAGCACAAGGTCTAAGGTGAGTTTTGGGGATTATGGATGATGTAGAATGGAGTGGGGTGGTAGGATAGTGTTTTGGAGGGATGAGAAATGGATGAATTTCTGAATGGATTTATGGGGAAGGCACGGCCAAGGGGTGTTTTCTGGTGGTGTTTGGATGATTTTCTGAATATGGAAGAGTGAATGAGTTGTGGCTGCAATGGATGCTTATTTATAGGTGAAAAAGAGGGAACATGACAGCTAGGAACTTGGTGGAAAGCTGGAAATACAAAAGGGGAATGCATGTGGCTGATTTATGAAGGGAATGCATGTGCAAAACAGCTAGGAAAAGTTGTGGAAATCTGGAAATGGGATGGGAGTGTGCACGGCATGG
Source organism: Pyrus communis (assembly GCF_041283825.1). NCBI lineage: Eukaryota > Viridiplantae > Streptophyta > Magnoliopsida > Rosales > Rosaceae > Pyrus > Pyrus communis. The sequence goes on from NC_142579.1 coordinate 16,205,449, forward strand.
GTAGTGTTGTTGGTGTGTGAATGGGAATGCAATCTGAAATGGGAGAGCATGTGGGTGGAAATGCATGTGGGTGAATGTGTGGCTGCATGGTTGAATGATTAAAGGGGCATGTGGGTTGGAAATGCATGTGGAATGAAGTGGAATGACAATGAGTGCATGTGAGTGAATATGCATGTGCTTTGACAGCTAGGTTGAATTAATTAAAGGGATTGCATGTGACTTGGCTGGAATGAATGGAATGTTGAATGATTATGAGTGCATGTGGGTGAATATGTGGCTGAAATAAACAAAGAGTGAGGGGATGCACGGCACAAAGGGAAATGGCTGGGATTGTGGTGCAATGATGGAGGAATAAGTGCATGTGGGTTGAATGGTTGAATGATTAAGGAAGTGTTTAAGTGTTTAAAATAGGGAACAAAGCCCTTCCTTGCACGGCAAGGAAGGGAGACACAAGGAAACACACGGCAAGTCCTAAGGTTGCAAGGAATGTTGTTTTTGTGTTCTAAAATGCGTAGGAGTCTTCAATGATGCTCAAACATAAGGTCTTTTAGGATTTAACTTTCCTACTTCAAGTCTTCAATTTCGTCCATCCTCTTGGCTCCAAGCATATGATATCCATTCCAATCTCTAATTTGCTCCAAAAGGCTCCAAAAGGCATCATTTTGCATACTTTGCCCTTAGAACCTGAAAACACACAAAAGAAGCATAAAGGACTAAAATAACTAAAGAAACATAACGTAAATGCACGAGAACAAGCCATTTAAGTCGCATGAATATGCTCCTATCACAAGCCCCAATGGCCCTTGAAGGAATGTTTCATCCAAGAAATACACCTCAACGGCCCTTGACGAAATTCATCATTTCAATTCAAGTTCAAGCCTCTACAGCCCTTGAAAAAATGTTTCATCCAAGAAATACGCCTCAACGGCCCTTGATGAAATTCATCATCTCAATTCAAGATCAAGCCTCTACGGCCCTTGAAGAAGCAAGCTAATTCAAGATCAAGTCTCAATGACCCTTGAATTAGAACATTCACATTGCAAGACTTCAAAACACATTTCCTACATGTGACAAGCACATGCCTACAATGTGCCTTGAAGTGGGGGCATTTGTAGATATGTAAATTTTGTTGCATACAAATGATGCATCACAAAGCTCCATGTGGCATATGATTCATCACAAATGGACAAGTCATCAATGACATGTGGCACAAATCAAGCAAAAGAAATATAAATATAAAATCTTCCTAAAAATTGGCACAAGGGTATAGATTGGTCCTAAAACAGGAAAGAAAGTTAAGGCATCTTCATAAAATAAGCAAGAATTGAAAATTGCTCACAAAATAGGCAACAAGGCCTCATTATTTCAACCAAGGGAGTAAAGTGGCTGAAATTAAGACACAGAACATCCCTAAATTCTCCCATGAACGAATTAGGACATAAATCAAAGCCAAATCCACCCAAAGGCAAGCCTTGAGAAGCCTATAAATACAAGGTCCTCCGACAAACATAAGGGTAGAAAATTCTATATTGAGAAGAGCCTCTGCATAAATCTTTGAAGACCAATACACTGCTAAAGCTCTCTTCGAAGAACGTTTAACCAAAGCCAAAGCATTATTTTGACCAAAGTGGAAGCATTCCCTTGAAATATCAACAAGCACTTGTGCCGATTCGTTCAAAACTTTGTTACAAGCTCAAAACTTGTAACGACGTTCGATTCAAGATCAAGTTGCCAAGACCCTTGAATTAACTAAATCCTACATCAACACTACCTTTGCTGCAACCCTAAACTTGAGATAAAGACTATCCAAGCATTGTTTCAAGCTCAAAACTGAAGCAATCATTCAATCGTTCGTCTGTACCCTTGGATCAACAACCTACGCATATACATCAAAATTGAAGAATGAATAAGAGGAAAATTGTAAACAGAGATTGTAACATACAAATTCAAACCAATACAAATTTACTTTGTACACGTGTTCTCGTTTGATTCGTTACAGAATTTCCCTGTTTACAGAAGTGGCAACTAAGGTCTGCTTGGTTTAACTCCAAGATATTGTGGTACCTCTAACTATAGAGATGTAACCCGTTTGAGAGTATGCCTTGTATTAGTTGGATAAGTACCATGTGTCAACATAACCAACAAAGCGGGAATCGACTAGAGAACCAAGAAGGGTTGCAGCACCTCTCGAGGATTTGTAGGGATAGAACAAATCCAAATTCATCATACCTTTGAGGTAGCAGAATATGTCTTCTAACACATGTCCATTGTTTGTGTGTGGGAGCATGACTATATCTTGCCAACAGATTAACAGCGAATGAGATGTCAGGTTTAGTGCACTGAGCTAAGTGAAATAAAGTGCCAATTGCACTTATATATGGAACTTCGGCTTCCAAAATCTCTTCCTTGTTCTCCTTAGGATGGAAGAGATTTCGTTTTGCATCTAGCGATCGAATGACCATAGTAGTACTCGACGACTTTGCTTTATCCTCATTAAAATGATGCAACACCTTCTGGGTGTAGTTCAACTGATGTACTAGGATTTCATCCAAACAATGCTCGATTTCCAAGCCAAGACGGTATCGATTTTTCCCAAGATCTTACATCTTAAATTTCGAATTCAAGTGTGCGATAGTTTTCTCAAGCTACTCAGAAGTCCCAATGAGATTCATGTCATCGACATAATCTGCAACAATCGCAAATCCAGAATATGACTTTCACGTATCCCTAACTAATCAAATACTCACTCAAACAGTTATACCACATCCGCTCGGATTACTTTAATCTGTAAAGTGACTCCTTAATTGAATGGAAACGGTGTTCTGTGGTCTAGAATTATTTGATCCAATCAATGTAAGTCCTTTAAGAACTTTCATGTAGAGATTATCACGTGTATGAGCTGCATATCCGTTTTTTGGGAACTACCAAGTTGATAAGGTAGCGGAACATAATCACGTCTATATGGGAGAATACACTTCGTCATAATCAATCCCAAGACGTTAAGACAATCCTTCCGCTATAACACGTGCCTTATATCCACTCGAAAGGGCCATGTAGAATAGCCAACTTGAAAGCTTTTCTCCGAAGTGCTCAGAATGAATTAGAAAATGGGCCATAGGTTTTGACAAGAAATTATGACATAAAAAAGAAGAGCTATTCAGTTACAAATTCTGATAACAGCTAGTTGTTTTAGGTATATCTTTTGTTCTGACTCGAAGTTGATGTTAATCTGATCAAAGATCAATTTTTGAAAAATATAGGGCACCTTTCAGTTGATCAAATAAATCATCAATCCTAGGTAAAGGGTACTTATTCTTTATAGTGATTCTATTGAGCAACCGATAGTCAATGCATAATCTAAGGGTTGTATCACTTTTCCTAACAAATAATGCAGCAACACCCTATGGTGAAGTGCTTGGCCAAATAAATCCTAAGAGATATCCTCTAAATCACTGGTATGGCTATCAAAATCGTAAGCATCAGTGTGTAGGTTCTAGATCCAAGTCGTAGTGTTACGTCCCTTAGCTATTGTTCTTGAGAAATGATCCTGCAGAAGCACCCTAAGGTGAAGTACTTGGCCGAATAAATCCTTTCTCTTGAAGTTCTTGAATATTCTTTTTGAGTTCTTTTAGTTCTAATGGTACCATTCGATGAGGAGGTATAGAAATAGGTGTTGAACCTAAGCATAATTCTATCACAAACTCCACTTCACGCTGTGGTGGTAATCTAGATAACTCTTATGAGAAAACATCCTTTATTATAGGGATTAATTCTTTTATGCAATTTGTGAGCTTGCTTATCCTTATAGAAACTGAAAGTTTCCCCCTCAAGAGTATTTATGGTAATTTTCTTTGTGTTGTAATCAACTATAACTTAAGCCAGTCTACCCCTAAGATAATATCATACATTTTTGAAGCCAGTCCACCCCTAAGATAATAGCATACTCCAATATGTCTAATATCTTCAAATCAAAAGGAATTCTATGGTTTGACATTTCTGTCTCACAATACTTACACACTTTATTAACCACTTTACTACCACTCAAAGGAGATCCAACTAACAGAGAAAATGCCATGTTTTGAGTTTCTAACCCAAGAGTAGATGCAAAGCATTTCAATATAAACGAGTGTGTAGCATCACCATCAAATAACACTCTAGCCGAAGAGTTGAAAACTAGAAGCGTACCTTCCACTAGTTCATGCTTAGCTTGATTTGTCGTAGTTCCTATGGTATAAACTCGTCCTTGTGTGAGTTGTCTAGATTTCTTTGTATTTGGAAGAGCACTTGGTCTGGTTTGTGAAAATTGCCCTCCTGGACGTTGTGATGGTTGAATAATTTATGGTATTGGCCAACTTCCTTGAGTTTGATAAGGAACATAATTCTAGGGTGGTGGTGCATGACATTGTTTTTGTGGAGTATAAAATTGTACTTAGGGGGCATGATATTGTACTTGAGGTCCTTGATTCCTTCGTCGCCGTAGACAATTCTTCTTAATCTGTCCGATTTGATGATAGTGATAACATATATGGGGTTCTTGCCTGTCCTGTGATTGATACGGAAGAGGAATAAATCTTGTTCGCTTATAGGTATGTCCATCACTAGAGTTCTTATAATCCAATATTCTCTTATTTTCAAACTGTTCCGCTATGCATGCCCTTTCCTTTACATCAACATACTTGCTTAACTTTAGAATTTCCACCTTTTCCAAGATTGGTTGTCTCAATCCTTCTTCAAATTTCCTTGCTTTTGGCGTCGTCAGGAATCATATATGATGCAAAACCCATAAGCTCTTCAAATTTAATCTCATATTCATTGATAGTTAAGTCTCCTTGTACGACATTAACAAACTCTCTTGCTTTCATACTCCACAAAGTACTTGGGAAATACTTATCCAAGAAGATAATCTCAAATTCTTCCCAAGTTGTAACTTAAGTAACTGGAATACTTAAAATTGACTTCTACCAATGGTATGCTTGTTCTTCCAAATAAGTACAAGCAACAACCCCTCGAACATCTTCTAGAACCTCTTGGTTGTCCATTGTTCTCTTTATCTGCCTCAACCATTCTTCCATGGTTATAGGGTTTGGCTCACCACTAAATATAGTTGGTTTTGTCTCGTGGAATTCTCCTTGTATCTTTTATAACTCGATTTTCTTCAGTTTCATAATGTAGGTCTTGGTCATTACTTTCTTTAATTGTTGTGGCCATATCCTGAATAGCTAAAATTACGTCGACATTTTTGTGGAACTCTTTTTGATTGTTCGCCATCTTGAATCCAACAAAGAAATTATCTCAAAATAAAAGAAAGAAATAATTATAATATATAGTATATGATAATACAAAGACAATTAAGAAAGCATATATTTAATAACATTTACACTATTTTACAACAAAAAGTTGTACACACTACTTCAACTATCTTATAGTATTTTACAGCAAAAAGTCTTATACCCTACCCCCTACTATCTTACACTATTTTACATCAAAAGACTAGTACTTAGCTTGTAAGACTTAGTAAGGTTTTTCTACAACTATTAACATGTATACAACTACCGCTTCATTTTTTTAATCTTCCTCATCTGAATGAATGATGATCACTTCTAATGGTGTGCTTCATGGTTGTGTAACGCTTGTAACTGAATTTTCACTCGAATCTTCTTCTTCTTCGTTTTCTTCTTGTACTAGCTCATTAGGTGGGTCTCTAGACAATGAATTTTGGATATCTAATGGAGGCCACATATTTCCATTCTCTTCTTAATGGTAACAAAAGCAAAACTTCCTTCTTAATGGTAAGAATACTTAAAATGGCAACTCCTAATCTAAGGATTGTAAACCTAATTCTATGACACCAATTTGTCATTTTTTTTAAGAGCATGAATTAAAAGGGTAACTTTAATGTAATAATAGGTGACTGTGTTGAATGAATTAAACTAAGTTATTTACATAGTCATTACACGTAAAATAAATGACAACAACTCCTCAAAAAATTTTAAACTATTTATAAGCAGTCTCTTTCTTCCAAGTCAGCCACTAGAATTCTGTCTAAGCTCTTGTAACACAATAATACGGGATGAGCTAAAAGCTCAGTAGGGGCCCAATGTCTTCTGTGATTAATGTTATTAATGTTTTATGAGTAATGCAAGAATTTACTTCTTTTCTACCCAACCCGTTAATCTATATATTACAAACAAACAAACATGCATGTCACATACCATGCATTTTACCACTGTAGTCCCAAATGCTTTAATATATAAAATAACCCCCATAAAATATCCCAAGTTCATGAACCCCTTTTGCTAGTCATCTTATCTAATTCATTGATCTCGAGCCCAAATCACCCACATCGACGATTTATCCCGCTGATACCTTATTCTAATGTGCACACTGGGCTCGCTTGGAATTGGTTCCACAATGAATAGATTCAACAACACAAAAGCTAATTTCCACATTTTCCCACACAACCCAAGTAACTCCTTTACTTTGTTGACAAATGATAATGATCATGCTAGTCTAAATATACCATATGTATTACATTTAAGCCAATAGCTAAAATACATCATGTTAATATATCAACATTTCACGTAAATATATCAACATTTCACGTAATACAAATAACCCATGTAATGAATGAATCCGCAAATTTCCCCTGCCTCGAATCCTAAGCTCTGCACTACACGAGCAAAGCACCTCACTTCTTACTCCACGAGTACTTCTTCCGCTTATCTCCTTCATCACTCTCTTACCCACTTTCTACGTAATGCATGTATTGCATGCATGAGGCTTTGTGCTGTAAAGACAAAGGAACATTGCTCCTATTTATATTACCATGAGGCAGCTCCAAAACTTAAGAACTAAGGAAATATATAATAATATATGCATAAGGATTGGATGAAATGATGACTAAAAACAAAGCAAAGTAGGAGATGGATAAATATAGGTTAACAAGTAGCTTGGTAAAACATGCGGTACACATAAGCACTAGGCAAATAGCTAAATGAATGTATAAGAATTCGACACTTGTTTCTCAGGTGTGATCAAGATACAAGAGTAACAAAGGCTTGTCACAAGGTTGCAGGATGTGGCTGGTAAAAAAAGAAAAAAGAACTCATATTGATCTCTTTCTTCAAATGGAGGTGTACAATTGGACAAGCACAACCTAATATGATAGTAAACCCAAGTTCTAAGTAATGCATGTGTGGAGGCTCCCATGCATGCAATTATGTTTATATAATTATACAGAGAATTAATACATAATAGTTTATGTGTCGAAATAACTTTCGGAATGCGGAATCTTTCAAAGCTTTCCCATAGAGCAGGTTTGGCATGCTATATCCTGCTGGACCTCACCTAACCTTCTGGTTATGGGATGCTAGTGAGTAAATTTGAAAACACGGTCCATAAAGCGCAATTAAATTGATCGCCTGAACTTTAGTAAATACACCAAGCACTATGACGAGTATGATAAGCAAGTGCGATGAATTCTAACTTTCAGAGTGTTGCTCCAGACGTATTGCTCTGATCTAGCTAAAATGACGAGATCATATATTAGCTGTAAACATGCCTGTAAGGATAGACGTACATAACAGACATCGAGTTAACATCCCTAAAGGGTGTGCCGCATTTGAAGAACGGTTGGTCACCTCTATTAGACAACCGGTACGTCGGCGGATAACTAATCAATCTGTCCATGGCTTGATGCGCGACAAATCACTCAGTTTGTAGGATTGACTTCCCAAGAAGATGAAGGATAAGGCACAAAATGAATCCCTACTTGATTGTGTCATAATCATTTCCATCTCATGAGATTAGTCCAGATTACTCCCAAGACTTGAAGTTCTTATACCAATATATGGAATTGGAATAAGATCATCATCGATGATGTTTTCACTTATAGGGTAACTACTGACATGAATGAAAAGCGACGATATCGAACCATGTTCTGTTAGTGAAAACGTAGAAGTGATTAGATAACTAAAAGTACAAGCCATGTTGAATTAGATTCCTTACCAAAGTATGTTTGAACGTGTCGTTCCTACACTGCTCAAGGTAACCCTGTTATGTTACAACTGGGAAATGAAGGTTAATGAGATGAATGAAATAATGTGATGTAATGCATGCCTAATGGCGCAAGGCTTCTCTCAAATACCATGTGATTCATTGTAGCATTATGAATGTGGTTAGTGTTTCTCTATGGGGATATCAATTTGTGTAAATCTCCAAAGAGTTACATGGACTGATTCAAATAGATCTAAACCACAAAATACCCTCTCAATTCAAATAAGGCATTCACTTTATGGATTGAAGCAATTTGGGCGGATGTGGTATACCTATATAAGTGATTATTTGATCAGTCTGGGATATGAATAAAGGCCATTGTGTGTTCAATTAAGAAGTCATATCCCAATTGCTAGAGTTGCAGTTTTTATCCATGACATGAACTCACTAAGACTCTGGAAAAGTTTGTGAAAACTGCTTAATACTTGGAGACAGAATTTGAGATAAAGGATCTTGGAAAAAATCGTTTATACTGGACCTGAAGTTCACGCGTTTTTCTTAGGGTAATTTGGTTCACTAGTCGAGCTACACCTTGAAAGTGTTACCTTTTGAGTATACCTATGATCATCCATACATCAGATGCAAATAACACCTTGTAGAAGTTGTGGAATTCGAAGTTCCATATCTAAGTTCAACTAGCGCTTTGTTGTACTTAGCTCATTGCATTAGGCATAACATCTCATTTGTTGTTGATCTATTGTGAAAGATGCAGCATTGCACTTAGACCAATCACTAAATTGACACTTACGACATATTTTGTGCTACCCTGAAGGTATTATGGATTTGGGCTTATCCCTATGTATTTCGAGCGGATCTAACCCCTAATCCTCGGAATGATGTTTACCTTGTTTGTTATGCCGACACATGTTACTTATCAAACTAGCAGAAGACATATTCTTAAATGGTTACGTCTTTACTATTAGGGATATTGTAATATCTTGGAGGTCCATGATATAGACCTTAGTTGCGAAATCTTTTAATCGTGTTCCACCACACTTCACTACGCCACACATGAGACATAGTTGAGAGCTTTTGTTGAGCATATTCGAAGCACTTACTGTTTTCATCTATCGTTGAGTCCTAATGATGATCCATAAAGACTATGCTGCATGTATCTTTCAAACCAATACCTGATACATCAACAAAGTCAACACCAAACATATTGTTTACATCTCACCAGCAAAGCATCAGGAGATTGAAGTCAAGCAATCCGATCCCAGACAACCTTGTTGACCTCTTCACGATGTTATTGCTAAAGTCTACCTTCTAGAAGCTTGTTCAAGGAATTGATATGTGTAACTATCTCATATGTAACACTTGTAGTTTTCATTTGGAAGTTTTGTTAACCTCAGAGGGAGTGTTCAGAATTGTACTCACTTGATCTTAGTGTATTATTTTTCCCATGATTAAGAGCATTTTTCCCACTGGCTTTTAGTTACCTAACTAGGTTTTAATGAGACACTCATCCCGGGCTGGTCATACCCTTATTAGCTTTCCACTTGCATTTAAAAGACGTATAATTTTGACTTAATGCAAACTTCTCACGTTTCTTCTTAAACTATGAGTTTTATTCCCATAATGAGACCATAGCCAGGTTTGTAAGTTTTACTACTAGTGCATTCTTCTGTTTAATTTAAGACTCGTATTCTCTCATTGTGCCGATGACTTCAGCAATTGAACTTACTTCATCACTGAAGACTTGATGCGATATTTTAGTTAAGTATTTATACACCTAAGGGGGACTATTGCAGTCCTAATTAGATTAAGAATGTGATTGTGTAAATCTTGTTTAGATTATGTTATATCTTTTAGGTAGTGTCCTATTTCTATTGTAATACTTAAAAGGTAAGGAATTTACCTTCTCCACTACTATGAATAAAGGCACAATAGGTTGAGAAAACACATCACAAAATTCACCCAATTTTCTACTCTTTGCCACACCCTCTCTCTATAATTCTGCAATTAAGTAGGCCTCCAATAGTTTATGCATTGTAAGTTAAGTTATAAAGCCATGGTTATATATAACAGGATAGGATACTCTTCGGATCCAACCCATCTGGATCCTACGGATCCTTCTTCTTCTTTTCTTCTTTCATCTCTTTAGTTTTGCTTTTGCTTCCTCTTGTTCTTCAATCTTTTTCTTCAATTCATCTTCTTCTTCTTCAATCCTGCTTCTTCTTCTTCATTTTTTCTACTTGTTTCTGGGGAACTTCTACGCATCCTATTTTTCAGAACGACGAGCGGAGTTTGTCATTCCAGATGACTATGATGTTGCTGATTACCAGTGCTAAGGAAGCCACCATGTCGACTCCGGGGAAGCCACCACGCCAAGTCCGGGGAAGCTAGGATGCCAACTCGGACCGTAAAGAAGAAGGATCCGGATGGGTATGCTTTGGAGACGATCCTATCCTATATATAACATGGGCGTATCTCTTTTAAGTACAAAGAATTCTTCTATTTTAATATTTACTAGAAATTATTTGGTTGTGAATTCGTCATTCACGAGATTCAAAACTTAGACTTCTCACTTACAAGTGAAAAAAAAATACAACTAGGCTGTAATGCTAAATGGTGACGTTTGTACAAACTAAGTGAGGGAGAAACACATGAGTGTTCCTGTAAACTGTTGTGCACAAATTTAGTTGATAGAGTCTTAAGATTCTTAACCATGTAAGATGAAAATTAAAGTTTAAAGGAGTTAAAATGTCAAAATTTGAAGAAGTAAAAAAATAGGCCAAGATGATAAAGAAGGGATTATTTTTGCTCACCACTTCAAGTGATGATAATTTTCACCACTTTATTTATCACCGTTAGATGAATTTAAATTTTGAAATCTATGCAGTGAATAGACACAAATATCAAATTTAAGATTATCAAATGATAATAAATAGAATAATAAGCATTAACAGATAAATAAAAAAAAAATGCTAAAAAGATTAAATTTTTACATTAAATTTACAGACTAAAAATGATGTTTTATCTATAAGAAATAAACGCGTTAAAAAAAAAATCCAATAAAAAAAGCAAATAGGGTCCACGTATTGGAAACGCACCAAGCGAGAGACCTTTTTCGCTTCTTACTCTTTGTCTTGTCCAGTTGTCTTAATACGACCATTCCCCAATTACCAGATATATAGCGGGGAGAGAGAGAGAGAGAGAGAGATTGGGGAAATCAATTAGGTCTTGGCTCAATGCAATACTTACAGTTTCGAAATTGAAGAGCCCCATTTCTCTGAAGTATTTCAATGGCCGATCACTCAGACGCTTCGCCTCTCATGCCTCCGAAGCAGATCACCGAGCCCAGCGAGATCGACCTCGAAGCGGGCCCTGGCGAACAAATCCAGTGCCGAATTTGCCTTGAAAGTGATGGTATTTCTCTTCAACTTCACTTATTCGCTCGCCCAATTGATTTCATTTTTCTATTGGAGTGGTTGCCAAATTCTAAATTTGTGTTTCAAGTCTACCAACCTGATAAGCGTGTCTTGCAATTGGAAATGTTGCACAATTCCAAATGTATTTCGAATTGAGTGTGAAACTGTGATTTTTTCTTTTGGGTTCCTTTTAAATGCTTAGAGTTTGGTATTAGAAGCTTATAGTGGGGGTTTTCCACTCAGGTAGGGACTTCATTGCTCCCTGCAAGTGCAAAGGGACTTCCAAGTATGTCCACCGGGAGTGTTTGGATCATTGGAGAGCTGTAAAGGTTTGGTTGCCATCTCTATTTTTTTGTTTTTGTTTTTCTCTTTTCAAATTCAGTGCAGATAACACCATGTTGTGGGTTTCCACGCAAATGCAAGCTGAGTGATCCCATCCATCCATCCATCCATCTACTATATCAATTTTTATTACTTGTCATTCTTCTCAAACTGTTACTGTATCGTGTTGTGTTGTATGATTTTTTTGGGTATTTGAAAAATAATAGAATGCAAATCCAATGACAAGGAAAGGTCATTAATTAGAATCTAGATTGGTGTGTCGTGTATGGGCTTCAAAATGTGCTTGTTGTAGTTCAAGTATGAAATAAATTTTATTGAAGTGAAGTTCCCTCAACCCTAATGTCTCTGGCTGTCCAGCATATGATGAAATGGAATCGAGATCTTGTTACGCTTGCATTGTCATGATTTGTTGCCACTTGCCAGTTGTTTGTTAAGAATATATTGATCGCAGTGTGTTATACATGCGTAGCAAATTAATTTTGTTTTCCTTGTTGATGACTATTTAAGTCAGTTTTAGACTGTCAGTGCGTTGCAGTAAGACCACACTTGTAGAACTCAGAAGTGGGCTTTAATTGGTCCTTCCATTATGTGTATGATTTATCTAACTAAGACAAATTAGTAACATATGTCCACATGTTCGTGTCTGGCTTCTTGTTGGGTTTCTCCAAATGATATCTGATTATCTTATTTTAACTTTTCCAGGAAGGGTTTGCATTTTCTCATTGCACAACCTGCAAGGCTCCTTATCATTTGAGAGTTCATGTCATTGCTGATAGAAAATGGCGTACCTTGAAATTCAGATTCTTCGTGACGAGGGACATTATATTCATATTTCTGTCTGTTCAACTTGTAGGTCATTTGTTTTTTCCTTTAGTTTCTTAGTTTTGCTTGATAGTTTGCATACGTTTTGCATATATAAGCATTAAACATTTTTGTTCATTTGTACAGGTGATTGCTTCGTTGGCCTATTTGGTTTATTTAATAGATGCTTTACAGCAATTCTGGCTTCGTCTTGCATGGGGTTTTGACAGTGAGCTTAGCTTCTACTATATATGTGGTAAAGTCTCAAGTTATAATGTAAATGCTTATGCTAGACAAATAAATAGTGATAAATGTTATAGATAGTGTATGCGATTCTTATTTTGGGCTGTATAAAATTATGTATGGCACCTTAGCCTGTTTTGTTAACCGACTTATATCTATGTCCTTACTAACAAGGTTTCTGAGATGAACATGTTCATCAGATTGAAATTACATAGGAAAGTAACATGTGATTGAATAGACAAAAAACCAAGTGACTGAGCAAGCTAGCAAGAAAAGAGGAAGAATGAAGAATATATATTGGTCTGTAGACAGTAGCGGAGGGAAAGAGAGGGGGGGGGGGGGGGTTCAATGGGTTCACATGACCCCAACAACTCTATATTACTCCACACTATTTTTGCTATTGATCCCAATACCCCAATAAGAACTTCCAATAATCAAGTTCAGTTTAAATTTTAGGTTCAGTTTAAGTTTATGTGTGTATGCTTGCTTTGATTTTCATTATTTATTAAAACACTATATTAATCAACAGTATTTCATAGTGAGTTGAATGAATTGAAAAGATTGATCAATAATCTTGCACAAAAGTTGGTGTATTTGCTTATGGCAGTCGAATTGAAGGTTGTGACTGCTTAAGTGGAAAAATCTAATATTATACAGTTAAGATCACTATATGGTTATAACTTGGTTGTATACGTCGAAATAAATATTGTCATTATTGATAATGATATAGTACAACGACAAGTTCAAATTATAAGAATCAGTCATGAATTATATATATCTAAATAACAAAATATTACAACATTTATTTCTTTATTATGACCCTAGTGAGTTCAAATCCTGCCTCCGCCACTGTCTGTAGATGTATGTTTATCACTTCTTTTGTTTTGTTTTTTTTGTAGTTGTTTCTACTCTATCCTTATTTGTCATGGACGTGTACTTGATTAGGTGTTAGCACTTGCAATTGTATAAAAAACTGTGGCCTTCAGGGCCCACTACAGTCTTACTTCCAATTTAAATTATTATTCACCAAACAAGCTCTCTTATGTTTTGATCAAAGCAGCTGGGAGGATATGATGGTCCTCAAAAAGTAACTGGTTAAGTGCAATAGAATTAGTGGGTCTAATTTTAGTGCTAAAACACTAATCAAGGATCATTCATATAAAAATATGTTTGGAAATAAGCGTACTATATGTTAAATGTCTCATTTATTATTGTGACAATACAGAAACGTTCTCTTTGCCCTTTTAAATAGTAGAATAGAGGTGAAAAAATGGAGATTCGGTATGACTTTATTAAACACCTGATCAACTTTGTTTTTGTCTCCATGTGTTGAACAGTTATTGACCGAAAGAATTGACATTTAGGTGTCACAGCAGTGAATATTTTTGTTCCGAGATGAAATCACATGGATTTGTCTCACTTCACTTTCATGTTTGCTGATAAATGGTTTGAGAAAACTCATGATGTTATTGGGATTTTCGTTTTACAAATTAATAGTGTTTTAAGCCATTCTGAATTTTATGGATCAGTTTGAGATTTCAAAGTTTCGGAAATAAATATATAATGAAAATCTGCAAATGTAGTCTAGTGATATTTTCTGTAGCCATGTTGAAACCCGAGAAGTTTTTATCCCAATAAGAAAGGGGTAAAAGAAATACAGAGAGTGAGGTGGTCTTCAAGGTCTTCACGGGAGGAAGATACTAACTGTAGGGGTAATAGATTTATTAGTGTGTTACTGGGATTACTGGCTGAACACTGTGCTGTCAAACAATGACATTTAGCATTTTGTAATGGTATCTCAAACTTTATTGCACGGACTAAGAAAAATTTCAAGATAGTTACAATTGTATTCTCAGATAAAATTATTTTTTATTTTTTTATTTTATTCTCATTTATACGAAACATAGTTATCTCTCACAACACTTTCTGAGTGTGTTTTATACATTATATATCTACATTTTACTCTGGTTCTCTGAGTTTTGGGGAAAATTTTGAGGGTTTAGGGTTTATATATTGTGCCATGGTAGTTGGTATGGGTAGAGTCTCATTGCTACCTTTAACCACAAGTAGTACATGTTTTAAGTGCCTTCTATCTGAGATCTTTATGTTATGTTTCTAGAAGTCAAAAAGAAAATAAAAGATAGTGTTAATGTTTCTTTGACCACAATGAAATCTTTGTTGCAACTCTTTGTTTTATAACTTTTCTGTTATTTAGCTTGGCAATTAGTAATCAATTGATTGAAATGTTGAAATATATATTTAGCATAATGGAAGAGTACATGTTTGCTCCCTTGTTCTCTGGGTTAATACTTCTCCTTTTTGGTTATGGTAATTTACATACTTCTATTGTTAACTACAGGAGCTCTATTGTTTTTCGCTTTGCTTGGGTTGTCTGGCTGCTTCATTACTTGTTACGACCGTAGGGTGCGCAACGATTTGGCTCAGCCATGTCGTGAATTATGCCTTTGTTGCTGTCAACCTGGGTATAAGTCTACACTTGGAAATCTTTGACCCAGTTGGTACACATGATTTACGTGGTTATATTATCACCTCTAAATGTATTAAGTTTTTGTATTTACAGTGAAGAATTTGTGTTTGTAAAATATAGATGCATAGTAATACAACCATAGCAACTCTTAGAAGAAAAATGATCAAACACCTATCATCTTTTACAGGCAAGCTCTGTATTGTTTGTGACACACACACACATATATATATATGCTATTGCTATGCATGTGAGATAGTTTTCTTGTCAAGCTTCATTAAATTTCAACTGGCAAACGGGCACATGCTATGCATGTGAGGTAATTTTTGCTAGAAGAAATTGAAAAGTGGGAAAAAAGCAGTGGGGGAGAGAAATATGGGTTTATTTTATTTTTATTTTTTATATAAAAATTTTAATTACTATTATCCCCTGAACATATTAAATTTATTTTATTCAAACTACAATAAATAAGGGCATGTTTTTCTTTTCACCCTCATTGGTTGATAAGGAGGGTTCTCTTAATAATGTATATAAATTTGAAAAATTTGACATTTGATTCCATGCATGCATATATTGGATTGTCCAATTGCTGTTCCTTCCCTTCTCATTTCAATTGTTTCTTTGGCAAATGAGGAAATGTGGCTTCCTTGCATATATTACACTTTATTAATATGTTTTTATTTATTTATTTATTTATAATGTTTTTCACTTAATATCTTGTAAGACAACTTTTTGTTGACTTTCTGTTTACTGCAGATAGGTTTCATTCATATTATCACATACCAAACTTTCTACTTTTAATTATCAATTTTTGTTTTGTTTGCTTTTTTTTTTTTATTAACTGCATCAATAGTTGGATACTGTATTATAAATCACAACCCAGACGCTTAATGTGCTACATCTGTCCACTTCTTTAGTGTGCATAATATGTTGTCCTTATGATTCATTAATTCACATCACAACTTAGTGTTTATTCATTGAAATCAGTTTTTGAACGATGCAACTTAATTTTGAACAATCTCTGCAGTGTGTGCGCAGACTGTCATTTACCTGGAACACTTTGTATGTGGACTGACTGTACTACATGCTGGGGAAGTTGTGCAAGTATGGCAGGTGAATGTGGTTGCTTGGGAGGCGCTGGTGAAGCAGGGCTACCAATATTATTTATAATGGCTCTGATTGTGCTGGGACTTTTCACCGTGATTGGGATATTCTATAGTGTCCTCGTAGCTACAATGGTTGGACAACGGATTTGGCAGCGGCATTATCATATACTTGCAAAAAGGATGCTGACAAAAGTGAGTTAGGGACCTTACTTTTATAATTTGGTTTTTCAGGTCATGTTAATGTATCGTCTAGACACTGACTAGAGATTACCATTTCATCATGCACCATGCCAAGTAAAGATCAATGACCGAACATAATTTCTTTTTCTTGAATTTTTTATTTTTTTATTTTTTTTTATAACTACTAGGGCCATTAAATTGTAGTTGAATTCAGTAGAGGGACACCTATAGCAGACTTAAACAGTATTGCATGGTAACCCATGTCATCGATGAGAAATAGTGTAGTTAATAATATAATCTCTTGGTGAAAAGTGATCGAACTGTGCATCTGCCCGCACATGTTGCAGTTAAAACTCAGTATAAGATGTTGATCATGTCCCCTTGGCCCATTTATGGAACAAGGAATGCTTAACTTTGGAAGCTTATGCTATCTGCTAAGCCGGATCTGTGAGTTGTTGTGATGAATTAGTAGGTCTACTTAAGTCCGTAATAGATTAAACAGATTTTTGTATATACTAATCTAACTAAACAATTTCTGTTTATCAAAAAACGGAAGAAAATTTATCGTTTCTGTAATTTGTAATGATACTGGATATTGTCATACAGGATCTTTATTTCTTAAAGTTTGTTTACTGGTGTAGGAATATGTTGTTGAGGATGTTGATGGTGAGATAACAGGATCTGATTGGTCTCCCCCACCTCTCCCAGCTGAGCATATTCAGCAGCTGAAAACGCTTGGCCTACTATAGATATGAAGAGGGCTTGTTTACTGTTTACCAGAATAACACGACATTGAGATAGACTGCCTGCCTCTGCATTTGGTGGGTCAAGTGTTTTTACTATAGGCTTCCGAGTCTCGTTCGCTCGCTTTGATCCGAAAAGAGTTGATGGTCACTGAAAATATCCCATAACCATTTCTTCTTGTTTGAGTTATATTTGTAAAATTTTATCAGTGTAAGAAATCAAGAGTAGGAGAATCTCAAAATCACTAACATGTATATCATTGATGTTTTCTAGCCATAAAAAGGAACGACTCCTTAATTTTCTCGCATTTCTTATTTTTGGGGGAATGTCTGAGTGTTATCTTGTGGTTTTTTTTTGTTTTTCTGTTTTCCTTCCAGGCAATGAAATGTACAGGTCTGATGTGGCCTATGCATTATCTACTTGTTATTGGTTTGATTGGTACTTCTCTTTGAAAATTTGGAACCAAATGCCGTAAGCTTTCGGTATTTGCGGGGTTCAAATTAGTACTATACTAGATTAGAAATTAGAGATTGAGTGAAATTTTGCGCTCTTCTAAAGTGAGAGGGTGGTGCTTATTTAGTTTAAATTTTAAGATTCAGGTCTTAAATCAATTAAACTAAACTACTAATCTAACAACAATCAATAGGATGAGTATCACCTTTATTTTAGAGGGTGTACGAAGTTGCATTTATAAAGATTAGAGGTGTGATTTTCCGTAATTTAAAAGTACTTTGTTTAGATAATATCAGGAATATCAAAATTTTAAACCAAATTTGAAACCAAATGAGATGTCATTAATAAGAATATCGACATTTAATTAATAATTCAATCATCTACAATCACATTATTTAATTTATAATTTAGTTTGAAAGATTTGGTTTAGCATTACCTTGTTTAGTAAGCTTCTTGGTCTTTTGGGGTGATGATGGGGCTCCTAGATTCTTAGTGGGTCCTTATCATCTTAAGAGATCAAAATTGTTTTATAGAATAATCGAACATTCGAGATGCAATGGATTGAATCGCGTGAAATGGTGGGTTTGGTCTGGTTGTTTGTATCACAGAAACTGCGGGTTTTCCCATACATGCATGAGCCTAGCATATAAAAATAATGATAGAGAGATTAAATTAACAAATTAAATGAGGTGTCATTAATAAAAAATAAATACGTTTATCAACGATTAAATAATTATTCAATCATCAATTTTCATGTCATTTAGTTTATAAATTTAATCTCTTTAACATTTTTCAGCATATAAATATGTATTTCCGATACATGGTACGTATGACATGTATGTTTCTCCCTAAGATGTCGGTGGCCGATGATGTAAATATATGTCGTACAAGACAGGTGTTAGCCCTATGACTTTTAGCAATGCATGACACTTTACCCTCTTTCCGTTGTTGTCAGCGGGCGCCCTCCACATTAAAAGCAAAACAATCGGAATGGAAGCCAAAACCAGGAAACCACCCAGCCTCCATAAACAAATATAAATATGGAATATATATATTGTAAGCCTTATCCACTTTTGTTAGCATCTAGACTTCCTTACCTATAAATAATTGCCCCCGACAGGCCACATTATGTTGTCAATCAAATTAGAGAGAGAGAGAGAGAGAGAGAGAGAGAGAGAGAGAGAAATGGCAGATATTGCAATTTTGGTGGCAGAAGAGCATGAGAGAAGCGTAAAGAATGGAAGAAAGGATGATGATCATCATCAGCAGCAGCAGCAGCAGCAGTTAAAGAGTGAGTTGGGTTCTCGTGTTTCGGTTTTGGCTCAAACCCTGCAGAAGAAGATTGGACACCCAAAGATGGAGTTTTTCAAGTGGGCAAAGGAGCCCAGAAGCCAAGTTGGTCTTGAGGCCTCCAATTGCTTCTTCTCTGCTTAATTAATTGAATTCAACGGAATCATCTTCCAGCTGCTTTTCAATCTTCTTTTTCTAATGTGTTTTCCTGCTGTACATGTAACATGATATCCGCTTTCTTTTTGCTATCATCATCTGTACAAAGCCTGTTGTTTTTCTTTCTTTCAGTACTAGAATTGGGTCGATCAACATTTTATGCTTTTTAGGAAATATCAATGAAAATAAATTTTGGTAAGTAATATTTTGGCAGTTATCAGAGAAGCTCATTATTTCTTTTGGGGAAATAATGGCAACAACCCCCTAGCATCCAATAGCCTTGCTCATTGTTTCAATCTTCCATTGTTAACTAAGTTGGGATGAAAAGTGTTGACCAACCCCGATAACTGGTGGGCTCAAATTGTTTCTTGGTTGTTAGAAAGAAAACTACTGCTTTAGCCGCTTAGAGCGGTATTCTGAAATCTAGGACGGTTTGAGATGGTTGGTAATCCTAAGACTAAATTGTAGCAATGATTCATTAACTTTAACTCAATCGGAGTAATGGTTCATCAATTAAAAATTCATTACAGTTAGTTTTCAACTCATCAAAACGTGCGGTTATAACCCCTTAACTAAAAACTCATTACTATTGATCCATCAACTTTAATTCAATTGCAGAAATGGTCTCTCAACTTTAACCCAATTGAATTAATGGTCTATTAACTTTAATCCAATTGTAGCAATGGTTCTTCCAACATAACTCATTTTGACAAAATTCTGATGAAATTGACGAAAATGATCATAGCTACACGTTTTGATGAGTTGAGGGACCCAATTGTAGTAATGGTATTTTCAAGATAACTTATTTTGACAAAATTCTGACGAAATTGATGAAAAATATCATAGCAACACATTTTGATAATTTGAGAGACTAATAATAATGAATTTTTAGTTGAGGGGTCCTTGCTCCAATTTAATTAAATTTGAGATATCATTGCTACAATTTACTGAATTAAAAATATGGTCTTATAATTAGGGTTTATTGTTCCTTTTGTTCTCTTTACTTTCTGCTTCTTTGAGGGATCATTGCTCTAATTTAATTAAAATTGAGAAACCATTGCTACAATTTACTCAATTAAAACTATTTTGTTTTGGTCTTATAATTAGGGTTTATTGTTCCCTTTGTTCTCTTTACTTTCTGCTTCTCAAGTTAGTGGTATTCCTTTGGCAAATTTATTATCAAGTTAATGGTATTCCTTTGGCAAATTAAAGGAGAGGATCCTCATTCATTGATTGGAAATTTGGAACCTAACTCTGGGCGTTGTCTTCCTTTGGCAAATTTTCTATCAAGTCTACTGCTTGGATGCAAATTCAGGGATTTGGATTCCATCCGGATTTAAATTGTGGAAATCCTAAAGATTTTTACGTCTTAATAATTTATCGTGCATCGTACGGTCATAAATAATTTGACTTTTTTTTTTATATTTAAACTTAAACATAAATAGGATCTAATAAAAATTAACCGCACGATGTATAAAGAACGATTAAAATATAAGAATTACTAGAATTCCAACAAAATGAATTCGGAGAGAATCTCTTCTCAAATCGAGGTGTGTACCTCTGACTGTCTGACAGACAGACATGCATGTTTCTCTGTACAATGTCGGTGGCAAATGGTATAATCTCTGTTGTATGAGACAGGTGTTAGCCCTCTAGAGGCTTTTAGCAATGCATGACACTAAGCCCACTTTCAGTTATATTTTCAGCGGGCGCCCTCATACCATTAAAAGTTAAAACAAACAAACGGAAACCAAAACCAAAACCACGAAACCACCCACACTAAAATAAAATAAAAGAATCTTAATGATATTATTCATTTTTAATATTAAGGATATTTTCATCTTGAAAAATTATTCCTAGTAATTCATTTATATTTTTATTTTGTTATTTTCGTTAAAAACTAAAAATTTTTAAAAATTACTTTTAATAGTAAGGATATTTTCATCTTGAAAAGTGATTCCTAGTAATTCATTTACATTTTTATTTTGTTATTTTCGTTAAAAACTAAATTTTTTTTAAAATTTTCGTTAGTTTTCGTTAAAATGAAATAATGGTGTTATGTAAGAATAGTGAGCGCAGTAACCTGTAAGCCTTATCCGCCTCTGTTAGCATCTCAAGTTCCGTTCCTATAAATAATTGCCTCCGACAGGCAACGTTATATTGTCAATCAAATTATCAACCAAGTCCCAACAATTTCAAAGGAAGTTGAGAGAGAGAGAGAGAGAGAGATGGCAAATATTGCAATTTTGGTTGCAGAAGAGTATGAGAGAAGGGTGAAGAATGGACAAAACGATGATGATCATTATCAGCAGCAGCACCAGCTGGGAGTTTGTCAAGTGGGCAAAGGAGCCCAGAAGCCAAGTTGGTCTTGAGGCCTCCAATGGCTTCTTCTCTGCTTAATTGAATTCACTGCAATCATCTTCCAGCTGCTTTTTCATCTTTTTTTTCTTTTATTTAATTTTCCTCTGTTCATGTAAAATGATATCAACTCTCTTTTTCCTGTGAGCATCTGCACAAAATGCGTGTGTGTTTTTTTATTCCTTTCTATTTGTTGTAAATTAGATTCTGTATTTCAAAATTCACATCACTTTTACATTATCCATTTGATTAACTACTATATATATAGTTAGTTTCTTAGAGCATCTTCGCCTGTTAATGGAGGGCAATGACAATTGAAAGGGTAATAAAATTGCCTTTACTATTCTCAAAACAGTAATTATTTTTGTGCAAGTTCACCTTTTTGGAAAGATGAAGGGTAAGTGACAGGGGGATTGCTATTTACAAATAATTTTTGAGTAGTGCTATTTACACACATTTTTTATTTATCACATACCTTTGTTAAATTTTCTTCCATTGATTTTCTTCAATTCATTTGATTCGATGACCGAAAATTGAGAAGGGTGTGTGAGAAGTAAAAGTCGGGATGTGCATAACCCTACTTGTTTTTTTTTTTCCTTACGTTTTGTGTCTTGTAAATGTGTAAGTTTATTCTTTGAAAATAAAACTCTCTATTATAATTTTAAATACAAAATTAACGTTACAAACAAACATAATTAATAAAACAATAACATTTTGTTCAAAAAAAATAGAGCAGTAACAAATGCACGGCATTACAAACAAACAGGCATAAATGTTAGTACAAGTTTTTATAAGGCTTATTTTCAGCTACGTCTCTTAAAACTATTTTAATTTTATTGTCTCTATAATTTAAAAATCATTACTTTACTCATTTAAACTCAAATTTCATTTTACTTTAATTTCTGGACTCTTTCTTCTCCCTAAGGTCGCCTCCTAAAACACATGGGAGCATGTTTGCTCATCACCTTAAACTTTGGTGTATACTCACAATACACCTAATCATCTGCCATATGTCCTTTCACTTAACCTTAGTTAATATTTTTCAAATTTGAAAAAGTAACATTTAATGTTAAAGTTAACTAGAGTTAGTTGCAAGGACACATGTGCAATAAATTTGATTATAAATCTTCATCATACATCAACATTCAACAATTAGATAATATTAAGTTTAAAAGAAGCTAGTTGAAATCAAAATCGAGATCAAATAACAAAATGAAACGAATTTTGAATTTCAAATAGTAAAATGGTAACTTTTGAGTTATAGAGAACAAAATGAAATATGGTAGATAAAAGTAAGCCTTTTTTATCGTTGTTTAAAATTGCCGTATAAATTGCGTGTGATGTACATGCAAGAGACAAATGGAACCCAAAGATCCATTGTTGGAGCCAAACAAACAAGCATGATGTGCAAAGACATGTGCACGTGGGTGGGCCACAATCGTGGTTTTTTCTGTACCAAAACGGGCGCAAGCCCACGCGTTTCGGGCATTTCATATGTGTCATCTTCATGTACATGCGATGAATGATTGGACGTAGAGTGTAGAGGGGTGTCGTTCATGAAAACTTCGAGATCAACATGCACAACTTTGAATTTAGGATAATATTTGACAATATTCCAATATTCCCAATGGTTGAATGATTGCTTTTGGTTTTTGGATTTGGCATTATACCAAGATTGTGCTTGAAGTGTCTACATAATATGGGAGAAGAAATAATTATAATCAAAGTAGCTAATGTAAATTTGGGTATAGTACAAAAAAATAAATAATATATTGTTACTTGATTCGCTAAATTTTCCCCACTTCGAAGATTGCTACTAGCTTGTACCAAGTCGTCTCTTCATATACTAAACGATTGGCTAAGTACTTTCCAACGACTGGACATCGATTCTTTCATTCTTTTCCCATCAATTTTCTCAAGATAATTGGTATGAATAAGACTCCACATTTCTCGCAACTGCATCTCATTACTCGTAATCGGATTATGAGTAACTTCAACCCAGCTAGTACACAACGTAACATCTTCAATAAGCGTCCAATTCGTACTTGCATAATTAGTCATTTTGTTGGAAAAAAATTAGATTGAAACTCTGAGAGAAAAATAGGAATGTGGTTGAAAGTGGTTGAGAAAATATGAAATTGTGGTTTAAGGTAGAAGATAATGAGAAAGTATTTATAGAAAGTAAAATCAAATTTTTTTTTTTTTTGGATTTTTATTAATTTTTTAAATTTTGTATTCATATAATTAATCTTTGTTGTTGGATTAAAAAAATATATATATATGAATTCCAACACTCCAAATTGTGCCACGTGGCACAACGGTAAGATTTTCAGAAATTTAAACTGTTTTTTTTAATTTATAAAGCCGAATAACGTGGACCGTTGATCTCAGATCCAACGACTACAATTAAATAAGGTTTTAAAATTATTATTACCGTTGGAAATCCAACGGTATAGAAAAAAGTACTGTTGAGATCCAACAGACAAGGAGGCACCATGTGGCCTCCCAACGGTAACATTTTCAGAAATGAGCCACGGGCCCCATTTCTACATTATTGTCGGCCGACGAGCGCCAAAGCGCGCTTGATCCGCATGCGCCTGGCACAAATGGTTTATTAAACGTGGCTAACGTCGCTTGACATCAGCCTTGCCATCGGCCTCTCGAGCCGTCAACTTTCACCAGGCCTCTACCTCGGGCAGCCTCGAGCTCAATCGCCTAGATGGGCTGGACATGGTTGCTTGGGCTACTGCCCTTTGTTTTAGGGCCTGTTGCTGGGGCTACTCCGCACAATGGAGTTACTCTAAGTCCGATCGCCCTCCAATCTTTCCACCGGTGGAGCAAAATTTTTTGGATTGGTGGCCAATTTAACCCAATTGCATGGGCAATTGAGGATGGTTGGAGATGCTCTTAAGGCATATTTTGTTCTAAGTCTTGATGTTCATGAGACTTGCAACTTATAATTAAAGATGAATACTTTTAGATAGTAGTATTAGTGGCTTGGATTGTCTATATTTTTTTTCTATTTTTTTTAAAAACAATATTACTACTCTACACTACACTAAGGGGAGTAGGAAGAGTTTGAATCTAGGACTCGGTAGGTTAGAGAAGAAGGCGATATCCACCAAGGTGTTATACGTAAAGTTGTTAAACACATTTACCACTCTCGAAATACCTTTTTAAAACAGAAGTATAAGAGAAGATATATGTAAGTTATCAGCTTGCACATTACTTAGGGTTGATTTGGGAAACGTATTCTCTAAAGAGGTAATTTGTTTGTGTTCACAAAATATTTCCAATACTAAAATTGGTTGGATCAACATTGTTCTTTTAAAGAAATATCAATGAAAAGAAATTGGTGGCAAGTACTATTGACTTTAGTTAGAGAGGAAAATTGTTATTATTTACCATATTATAGGAGAAAATTTGCGTTTATTGAGTCTAATCTTACTCTTATTTAGTCTATTCTTTCTGGTCTCTCTAATTATGTCATGGCTTGTTTCATGTGTCTTCTAAAATTACTAGGAGCGTACTATCTACACACCATTTTTTACTTTCCACGATCCCTTCTCAATTTTCGGCCATTTGTTCAAATGAATTGAATAATATTAAATAAAAGTAAAAATAGATGTGTGAATAGCACCATCCAATTACTAGTGCCCTTGATAGAAAAGCTCATTCTTTCTTTTGAGGGCAACAGCCCGCTGGTAGCCTGGCAAGATGTTTGCCTACCTAAATCCATTAGGGGCTTAGGTATAAGACCTGCTCATTGGTTTAACCTTGCAGCGTTAACCAAGTTGGAATGAAAAGTGTTGACCAAATCCGATAACTGGTCGGCTCAAATTGTTTGGTCTAAATATCTCTGGCGAAATCATTTCTTGGTTGTTAGAAAGAAAGCTACTGCTTAAGCCTTTAGGTGCTTGGAGCGGTATTCTCAAACCTAGGAAAGTCTTGCTTCACGGTTTGAGATGGTTTGGTCATCATAAAAATATTTTGGTTTGGTCTTATAATTAGGGTTTTCTCGTTCCTTTGTTCTCTTTACTTTGTCCTTCTCAAATTAATGGTACCGATTGGCGCCCCACTGTGGATAAAGTAATTTGTACTTGGTGGTTGTCTTGCTTTGGCAAATTTTCTATCAAGTCTACTACTTGGATGCAAATCCAGGCTAGTCCCCCTCACCCAAAAACTTGTTTTTCATATGTTGAGGAAGCTTATTATTCCCCTAAAGTTCATATTTTTGCTTGGTTGTTAATTATTTAAGGATTTAAGGATTTAAGGATTCAAGGATTCAATCTATTATCTTTGAACCCTTTTGCCCTTTATGTTATTAGGAGCTAGAGTTTACTAATCTTCGTTTTGTCTCTTGCCTTTTGCTTTCTCTATTTGGATGCATTTTTAATCGTTGGTAAATATGAGAATCTAGAAACCATCTTTTGTTCAGGAATTCTAATCCCCACCCACTAAAGTCATTAGAGCTCTATTCAACTTTGGTCAGACTTACCTCTTGATCATATTCCTTTTGAGCAAATCCCACTCATGTGTCCAACTCTTCTCAGCGACCTCAAAATTTCATGATCGACCCCTACCCGCAATAATTTAAAAATATAGACTTTGTTGAAAACATTGGCATTGTTATGAATGCTCACGCACACATTATCAATGCCCTTACAAATTGAAATAGACTTTGGAAACAAAAAGATTGTTTTTCAAAACATTGGCATTGTTCGACTGCAGTTAAATGAGATAGAGAGAATACAGAGAAGAAAGAAAGATTAATAACTTCAGTATCTATTCCTCCCTCTTTTATTTGTTATCCTCTTGTGCTATAGTTTTAATGTGATATTTTACATCTGCTTCACTTCTGTCACCAGTAAAGGTTATCTTTTTAACTTTTACATATTTATAACACGTTATCAGCACGACTCTCTAAAATCTAATCATTCTCTCATTTCTCTTTGCCGAACAAAAAAAAAAAAGTTCATTCTAAGGTTTTTACTGTTCATCTTCTTCCTCTGCCTCAACTGCGTGATATACCCTCGCGAAGAACTGTTTGCTCCATACCTGCTTCTAGTTCTCAACCTAACAGTTACATATATCTTTGATTTTTTGTTTGGTGTAGATCTTGATTACTAACCCAGTATTTATTTATGTTAATTTTACTGCAATCCAAGATGGTGCGGTACAATCGCCCATCTTGAATTGCAAATTTAATCTTATTGCAATCCAAGATGGTGTGGTATGATTGCCTATCTTGGACTGCAGATCTAATTTCATTGCAATTTTAGGTGGCGCGGTATAATCACCCACCCTGCTCTGCGTATTTAAATTTTTCCTGCTACTTGAGTGGTGCGAAATAATCGCCCATTCTTGTTACATTATTTCAATGAGAATGGTACGGTATAATCGCCCTCCTCATTTACCCTGAAAATCTCAAGCCAGAAGTTTTGAGTGCTTATCATTTTGGCCTAAAGATCAAAATGAAAAATTTGTAAGAACTAGAAGTTCTAACACTATATTCCTCCAGGAATACATATTATTGCAAGTTCTTACACATCTCATTTTCTTTTAGAAAAGAAAATGGCGAACTTGACGAAGCTTGATTTTGCTGCCTTGGACATTACTGGGAAGAATTACCTTACCTGGGCACTGGATACCAAGATCCATCTAGAAGTTGGGAATCTTGGAGATACCATCAGGGAATATAACAGCTCATCCTCTCAAGATCGGGCAAAGGCCATGATCTTTATTCATTGCCATCTTGATGAGGAACTAAAGAGCGAGTACTTAACGGTTGAAGATCTGTTAGCTCTTTGGAATGCCTTGAGAAACAGATACAATCACCAGACAATGGTGATTCTTCCAAGAGCTCACTATGAGTGGACTCACCAAAGGATCTAGGATTTCAAGTCAATGGCAGAGTCCAATTCTGCGTTGTTCAGAATTACCTCTCAGATGAAGCTCTGTGGGGATACTATTACTGAGGAAGATTTGTTGGAAAAGACTTTCAGCACGTTTCATGCCTCAACGTCCTCCTGTAACAGTAGTATAGAGTGCAAAGCTTCACTAAATACAACCAGTTGATATCTGTGCTTTTGGTAGCTGAACAAAACAATGAGCTCCTAATGAAAAATCATTAGTCCCGACCTACTGGATCTGCACCATTCCCAGAAGTGAATGCTGCTTCCCTTGAGGTGAACGCCACATCTTCTAGTGGCGATAATCATAAACGAGGACATGGCCATAAGCGAGGTCGGTGGAATAGGAAAGGCAAGAACCATGGTGGTCAGTTTCACAACCAGGTTCCAAGGCATAATTCAGGCTAGAGCTTCAAAAATGTGAATCGCCACAAAGGCAAAGCTCATATGAACAATGCTCTCAGGAACTCTGAATGAGCCTGCCATAGGTGTGGTGGCAATGGGCATTGGGTGCGTACTTATTGTACCCCAAAACATCTGGTGGATTTGTATCAAGCCTCCCTCAAGGAGAAGGGTGTCAAAACCAATTTTCTCGACCAGGCTAAACCAATGGATATACCTGATCTCGTGTGCGACTTATCAAGACCTTCAGATGTAATTGAAGGCTTAGGTAAAACCCAGATTATGTTACCAAATGGAACAATATTGTCCATACAGAATGCGTTGTAAGCTACTCGATCTACTCAAAATTTGTTGAGTTTCAAAGACATACGTTTAAATGGATATCACATTGAAATGAAAAGTGTAGAAAATGTGGAGTATATATGCATTACCACCAATGATACCCAGAATCGTATATTGGAGAAGTTGCATGGTTTGTCAAGTGGATTGTATTATACATACATAAAGATAGTTGAACCACATACTGTCATGAATCGAAAATTCATTGATTCAAAAGTTTACATGCTTTGGCATAACCGTCTGGGTCATCCAGGATCTACCATGATGCGTAGGATTATTACTAACTCTAATGGACATCCATTATTGAGCAGACACATTGCTATCTCAAATGATAACCCTTGTAAGGCTTGTTCTCAAGGGAAGTTAGTAATTAGACCATCACAACTAAAGGTTGATACTGAATCCCCATCATTTATGCAAAGAATTCAAGGAGATATTTGTGGGTCTATTTAACCATCATGTGGACCATTTTGATATTTTATGGCTTTGGTTGATACATCTACCCGATGGTCACATGTTTGTCTCTTGTCTGCTCGGAATGTAGCTTTTGTGAGACTTCTTGCTCAGATAATTAAATTACGAGTACAGTTCCCAGATTACCCCATTAAGTCAATCTGACTTGATAACACTGGTGAATTTACGTCTCAAACTTTTGAAGATTACTGCATGACATTGGGCATTGATGTTGAACACCCTGTTCCTCATGTCCATACTCAAAATGGTTTAGCAGAAGCATTGATTAAGCGGTTTCAGTTAATAGTTTGCACTCTGCTCATGAAAACAAAATTGCCAGTTTCTGCATGGGGACATGCCATCTTACATGCTGCATCATTGGTTCAATTGCGACCTATAGCCAACCACCAATACTCTTCAGTATAACTTGTGTTTGGACATCAGCCAAACATTTCACATTTACAAGTTTTTGGTTGTGCCGTCTATGTGCCTATTGCATTGCCACAACGCACTAAAATAAGACCTCAACGTAGATTGGGAATTTATGTGGGTTTTGATTCGCCATCTATCATTAGATATTTGGAACCCTTGACAGGTGATATGTTTACAACTCATTTTGATGATTGTCACTTTGATGAGACAGTTTTCCTGTCGTTAGGGGGAGAAAAGACATTTCCAGAAGAACCGAAAAAGCTAGCATGGGTTGTTCCCACCTTGTCTCATTTTGATCCTTGAAGCATTCAATGTGAAAATGAAGTAAAAAGGATTGTTCATCTTCAAAGTATTGCCAATCAAATGCCAGATGCATTTAATGATGCTATGAAAGTGACAAAATCACATATACCAGCTGCAAATGCACCTACAAGAATTGATGTCCCTGTTGGACAAAATAAAGTGCAACGAATGATTCATCTGGTGCACGTCTGAAGTGTGGTAGACCCCCAGGTTCAAAAGATTCAGCCCCTCGAAAGAGAAACACAAGGGCACAACTGAATCCAAATGAAATCATTCAAGAAGAGAAAATGAATGACAAATCCACAATTCATGATTCTGTACTTTAGAAAAAGAAATTGTCCCTGATGAGACACATGTCCCTGAAGAAACAGAGGTACATGAAAGCAAAGAAATCTCCATAAATTATGCTTGTTCTAATGAATTGTGGGATCGAAATGAAATAATTATCGATGACACGTTTGCATTCGTAGTAGCCACTGAAATCATATTAAGTGATGATATTGAGCCCCGCTCTGTTGATGAATGCAAACAGAGATAAGATTGGCCTAAGTAGAAAGATGCACTCCAGGCAGAATTAAATTCCTTGGAAAGGTGAAATGTTTTTGGACCAGTAGTTCAAACCCCACATAGTGTAAACCCCGTGGGTTACAAATGGGTATTCACAAGGAAACGTAATGAGAAAAACGAGATTGCAAGATATAAAGCACGACTCGTTGGACAAGGCTTTTCGCAAAGGCCTGGAATTGATTATGAAGAGACATACTCTCCTATAATGGATGCAATTACGTTATGTTACTTAATAAGTTTAATGGTTTCAGAAAAACTTGACATGCGACTTATGGATGTCATCATTGCGTATCTATATGGAGAATTAGATGCTGACATATACATGAAAGTCCCAGAATGACTTAAGTTGCCTGAAACAACTAACAAACCATGAGGTATGCTTTCAATCAAATTAAGACGATCATTGTATGGGCTGAAACAATCTGGACGAATGTGGTATAATCGTCTCAATGAGTATTTGATCAAAGAATAATATATCAACAATGTCATTTGCCTTTGTGTGTTCATTAAGAAATCGAACTCTGGATTTGCTATAGTGGCAGTATATGTCGATGATATAAACCTAGTTGGAACTCCAGAAGAGCTTAATAAAACTGCTGAATATTTGAAAAGCAAATTTGAAATGAAAGACCTTGGGAAAACAATGGTCATTCGTTCTTTGGACATTAAGAAAGATCCATTCCATACAAAAGAAGATGATGAAATGGTCCTTGGTCCAGAAGTACCATATCTGAGTACAATAGGTGCTTTGTTGTATTTAGCACAATGTACTAGACCAAATATAGCTTTTTTAGTTAACTTGTTAGTAAGGTATAGCTCTGCTCCAACAATTCGTCATTGGAAGGGTATTAAAGATGTATTGCGATACCTTCATGGGACAACAAACATGGGTCTCTTCTCTCAAAGAACTTCATAAATGACCAAGTCCTTGTTGGATATGCAGATGCTAGTTTTCTCTCTGATCCGCATAAAGCCCGCTCACAAATTGGATATATGTTCAAGAATACAGATACAACAATCTCATGGCGCTCAACAAAGCAAATATTAGTTGCTACATCTTCAAATCATTCAAAAATACTTGTTTTACATGAAACAAGTCATGAAGGTTCTTGGTTAAGATCAATGATCCATCATATCCGGAATTCATGTGGTCTAACTTCGAAGACAGACAATCCAACTGTCATTCATGAAGATAATGCAGCATGTGTTGCCCAAATGAAGGAAAGATTCATCAAGGGCGATAAAACTAAACACATATCTCCAAAGTTTTTTAGTGCACATGAGTTTCAGAAGGCTAAAGTTATTAAAGTCAGACAAATTCGTTCTAATGAAAATCTGGCAGATTTGTTCACCAAATCTCTACCAAAATGCACGTTTCAGAAGTTAGTGCAAAGTATCGGATTACGTTAACTTACCAAACAACTAAATTTGGAGAATGCGGAATCAAGGGGAGATATATATTAGGGGGAGCATCCATGATACATGCTTGTTGTACTCTTTTTCCTTCGATTATGATTTTTCCCATTGGGTTTTTCCTATCAAGGTTTTAATGAGGCAACATAAGCATATTTAGCACTATATCAACAATCCAGGAAAAGTTGTACTCTTTTTCCTTCGCTATGGTTTTTTCCCACTGGGTTTTTCCAAGCAAGGTTTTAATGAGGCAACTCATGTTGATATGTGGGTGTCCAAGGGGGAGTGTTGAAAACATTGGCATTGTTATGAATGCCCACACACACATTGTCAATACTCTTGCAAATTGAAATAGACTTTGGAAACAAAAGGATTGTTTTTCAAAACATGCGATGTAAATTTCAAACTGTAAGAGCTTGTTTGTATGGAGCCGCTCTATAAATAGAGCACTCCGACTCTAGTTAAATGAGATAGAGAGAATACAGAGAAGAAAGAAAGATTAATAACTTCAGTATCTATTCCTCCCTCTTTTATTTGTTATCATTTTGTTCTATAGTTTCAGTGTGATATTTTACACCTGCTTCACTCATGTCACCAGTAAATGTCATCTCTCTAACTTTTACATATTTATAACGGACTTTTTATATCATCTAGCTATTTGTTTTATGTTCCCCATATTGTTTTTCCTAAAGTTCTTAGTAATGAATGAACACTAAAATTTCACACAACCATATTTTTTGACCTTACTATTTTGTTTCCCACGTTACTTGTCCCGAAATTCTTAGTAATGAACGAACACTAAAATTTCACACAACTATATTTTTTGACCAAACTATTTTGTTTTTCTATGTAGACTTGCAAATGAGTATGAAAATCTCATTAATTTAAATATAATTTCCACTTATGAATATGGCCCGTGAATCAAACAAGAGAGAGAGGACCATTTCCACTTATGAATATGGTTTTCTTTTTGTTTGAAACACATCTCTTTTGGTTTAGGAAATAACTTCTATTCTTTGATACTAAGAAAATGATGGACCGATAAATTAGTATAAACGCAGTATTTACAAAACTTGTCTAAAACCATCCACTTGCAAATAAAAAAACAAAAAACAAAAAAAAAAAAAAAAAACTTCAAGAGCACCCAAGGTCTAAACATATTAAATGCAAACGATTATCCCAAATCACATTCAAAACTAAAGATTTAGTAAAAAGTGAAAGGAACAAGAGGGAGATGAGTCAGCTGTGCCGTCTCACCGCAGGGAACACATATCCATTACTTGACAAATACAACGGATCATATTAAAATGGATCAATATTAAAATGGCTCTTGGCCACTTTAAAACTTTGCGACAAGCAAGTCCTAATCTTACCTGCCCTTTACCGTCATTTCTCTGAAGTCTCATATTAGGTCGTCCACCTACAACCTAACTATACTATATTGGAGATCTTCTCCCCCAACCACACACACACAGATATATATATATATATATATATATATATATATATATATATATATATTCACGTTTGGATTTACAATATTGCTAATATAGTTAGTAAAATATAGAACGGGTATACATAAAAAATATGTAACTGCATTATTTTTCAGCTTTTTCTTAAACTACAATGAATAATTCGCCAATTATTTGTTCAATGTTGTGTAAATCCTAGTTTAGATTTGATTCTAGTTAATCTTTCCTATATGAACTTGTATTCCTTGGGGATGAAGAATTCCTTCTCTTTTTTTACTATTATAAATAAAGGCACTATGTAGGGAGATAATAGATCCTAAACAAAATTCCCTATGATTCTACAAACACATCTCTCTCTCTCAATCTCTCTACCCTTGCCGCCAGCCCCATTCCAGGCTTCCCCTTGTCAGATAAAATAGGCTACAATTGTGACATCCCACATCGCCCAGGGGAGTGATCCTTAAATGTATATTCCCATCCCTACCTAGCACGAGGCCTTTTGGGAGCTCACTGGCTTCGAGTTCCGTAGGAACTCCGAAGTTAAGCGAGAAACGCTCGAGAGCAATTCCATGATGGGTGACCCGCTGGGAAGTTGCTCGTGAGTTCCCAAAAACAAAACCGTGAGGGAATGGTAAGCCCAAAGCGGACAATATCGTGTTATGGTGGTGGAGCGGGCTCGGGAAGTGATCCGCCCCGAGCGGGGATATGACAAATTTGGTATCAGAGCCTAACCTTGGTCGCGTGTGTGCTGACGAGGACGTCGGGCCCCTAAGGGGGATGGATTGTGACATCCCACATCGCCCAAGGGAGTGAACCTTAAATGTATATTCCCATCCCTACCTAGCACGAGACCTTTTGGGAGCTCACTGGCTTCGGGTTCCGTAGGAACTCCGAAGTTAAGCGAGAAGCGCTCGAGAGCAATCCCATGATGGGTGACCCACTGGGAAGTTGCTCGTGAGTTCCCAGAAACAAAACCGTGAGGGAATGGTAAGCCCAAAGCGAACATTATTGTGCTATGGTGATGGAGCGGGCCCGGGAAGTGATCCTCCCCAGGCCAGGATGTGACAAATTTGGTATCATAGCCTAACCCTGGTTGTGTGTGTGCCGACGGGGAAGTCGGGCCCCTAAGGGGGATGGATTGTGACATCCCACATCGCCTAGGGGAGTGATCCTTAAATGTATATTTCCATCCCTACCTAGCACGAGGCCTTTTGGGAGCTCACTGGCTTCGAGTTCCGTAGGAAGTTAAGCGAGAATCGCTCGAGAGCAATCCCATGATGGGTGACCCACTGGGAAGTTGCTCGTGAGTTCCCAAAAACAAAACCATGAGGGAATGGTAAGCCTAAAGCGGACAATATCGTGCTACGGTGGTGGAGCGGGCTTGGGAAGTGATTCGCCCCGGGCTGGGATGTGACAACAACACGTTATTAGCACGCTCCTACTGCTGCACTTAGGAATTTGACGAGGAGATTTTCTGCATTAAACCAGTTCATCCATATCATCATGCAATCAGGTTCTTCCAAAACAATGGTTTTTATCTCGATATTTTTGTAGCCCTGATAGCATGAACATTCACCATAATGCATACCCAACTTTACGTTTTCCAATTTTAGATTCTACATAAATTGTGTATGCATATTCATAATTGTTGAATTATGTAAATTTGATATTTTCCATGAATTGCATCAAATATATGTACATGCATTAAAATTATTAAATTGAATATGCTATATATTGAATTGAAGAAAAAAAAGAAAAAAAAAACATTGAAATTGCCATATGGGTTCTTCGAACCATGACCCTGAGCAAGCATGGAGCATCAGACTCCTTTGGAACTCGACGCCTATGGCGTCCAAACCCAGAAAACCCACATCGCTTGAAGCGAGACCACGACCTTGTAGTGTAATTTACTACCTATATCCAACATGGTGTCATGATTTTTTATCCAATATCATTAAAATTCCTGAAGAATTTCATCGAATTTGGGTGAAATTCCAATTTGAATTTCTTAGGTTTCCTTTTTCCCCCGATGTCGAAGTACTCCCTCCATTCCTAGGAACTTGCTTGCTGTCGAACCCATGACCTTGCACCGAGATATTTCTTCCAAAACACGGTCACTTGCAGCGACGACGCCAACCTTCGTCCCCGGTGACTGCACCCAGCTTTGGCTAGGGTGTTCTTGGTTGAAACCCTAAGCCTAATATTTCGGTTGGCCTTCTCGGCCTACAGAGAAAGAATTTCTTTTCTTTTAAGAACGATCTCGCAGATGCAGCCCAATACCTGGCTCAACTTAACACTGGCTCAAAAGGCCATGGTGTCCCAGCGATGTGTGCCGCACCACATCCCAACTCCGCTGACATATATGTGTTCCCCCATGTTATGACACACATGATCTAGCCCCCGTCTGGGCCATCCTTTTGGGCCTGGCTCCTTTTGTGCAACCAGTTTACTATATTGGGCCTATAACCCATTATAAATATTCGGGCCTGATCAGCTTGTGCCTACTCATGCCCAATTTTTGGGCCTGGGTCGTATATTTCACACCACTTAGCCCACCCATGGAGTAAGGCCTTATTTTGGGCCCGAGTTTATTTGCCTAATTATTTTAGGCCCAATGGGTTTTTTAATTTTTTACACACATTTTAATTTTGGCCTGAAGTTCTATTTGCATATTTTTGTGTATATATTCGTGTTGCCTGCAGAAACATATGAACCTGAAGTTTATAATTACTTTGAAACCTGAAGTTTCTATAAACATGCCTTGTTTGAAAACCTGAAGTTTTCTTTAAAAACATCACCCATGAAAACCCGAAGCTTTTTCATGCGAATTTAACCAATACATGACTATTAGAACTTGAATGTTCTACTCCTAAGTGAATGGATTGATTTTTTTCTCCATTACACTAACCACATCTTGTCCATCTATTTTGTGATAGAAACATGTCGAATTTGAACAAACTCGACTTCACCGCTTTGGAGGTCTCTGGAAGGAACTACCTCCAATGGGTCCAAGAATCTCCACCTCACTACAAAGAACTTGCATCCTGCCATTGAAGATGAGATGGACAACCCTGTTGGCGAAGCTGAGAAAGCCGCTGCTATGATCTTCATCCGAAGACATATTCCTAATGCCCTGCAAACTGAATACCTTGCTGAGGAGGATTCGTGTGCACTATGGGTCGCTTTGGCTGATCGTTTTGATCACCAAAATGACATTTTCTTGCCTGAAGCAAGGCATGACTAGCAACATTTGTGCTTCCAAGACTTTAAGTCTGTGAATGAATATAATTATGAAGTTTGTCGAATCTGATCACATCTCAAATTTTTTAATGAAACTTTGATTGAAGAGGATCTCCTGGAGAAGACCTATTTGACCTTCTCTGCTACTAATATTGTCCTACAACAACAATATAGAGCTCAGAAGTTCACTAAGTTCTCTGATTTGATCTCTCTTTTACTTATCGCTGAAAAGCAGAATCTATTGATGAAGAAGCATCAAGCTCGACCTCCCGGGGCGATTGCCATCCAAGGGAGGAAAGAAAGCCCAGACTCGCCCAAACCTTGCTTTTAAGGCCTCGAACTTCAAGAATAAGGGCAAAGCATCTAAAACCATGGATGCGGATATGTGCTATTGCTGTGGTTCAAAGGACCATTGGTCCCGTGTTTCCCCAAAAGGTTGTAGCTGAATATAATTCTCGTAGTAAGAAGTTTGAATCAAACTTTTTGCAAGTGGAAGAACCGGAGAATACCAAAATGGAGGTTTCTGACTTCCAGGAGGATACCACCCCTATGGAAGATTAGAATCTTAGACATAGACTTATTTTTAGTTGAAATAAGACATTGGGGTCGAATTCCACCTAGTGGTCGACCACCCCTCTTTCTTTTTTTTTGGTTAAATTTTGAACAATTTTCATTTATCTTTGGATTATTTGTTGGTGATTTGTTTTTGGATATTAAGTTTTTAATTAATTATTGTCCTTGAAATACTTAAAATTATTTTGAATTGATATTTGTTTTTAAGAACTTTTATACATGTAATCAGCTCAAATTAATTTTTCATTCTAGGTGTATGACTAGTGGGGAAGTTAGTTGTTTGGCAGATAATGCAACCACACACACCGTTTTGAGTGAACGCATCTATTTCACTAACTTCATACCTAAGAATGCACCTCTGAGAACCCTCTCAGGCCCATCCATCATGAATAAAGGATGCAGTAAGACACGTATAATGTTTTCTAATGGTAAAATTTTGACCATTGATGAGGCTTTCTATTCTCCACGTTCTGGAAGAATGTTGTTGAGATTTGAGGACATTAGAGATAACAATTACCACGCTGAAACCCACATAGAAAATGGAGTTGAATTTCTATGCATAACTTCCTACAAATATGGCCAGAAGCGTATTCTGGAGAAGATAGAGCGTATCCCGAGTGGTCTGTACATTACGACCATACACCCCATAGAATGCCACTATATGGTTAGCCATACATCTAGGACTGTGCATGAAATTACACTTTGGCATGACCATTTGGGACATTCTGGACGAATAGCAATGTGTCGTATCCTCAAATCATCACACGGGCATCCACTAACCCAAAGTTTAGGTTCGATTCAAGGAATCACATGTCAAACATGTTCTATAAGAAAGCTTATTACTAAGCCTTCTTATGAAAAGATTCGTTCGAATCCTCCAATTTTTCTACAGCAGATTCAAAGGGACATTTGTGGACCCATTCACCCTCAATTCAGACCATTTAGATACTTTTTGATGTTTCCACACGTTGGTCACACATGTGCTTGTTGTCCACAAGGAACACTGCATTCTCCAAACTGTTGGTTCAGGTTATCAAGCTTAGGGCTCACCACCCTGATTAGCTGATCAAATCTATTCGATTGGATAATGTTAGAGATTTCACATCTAAAATTTTTGATGACTATTGCATGTTGGTTGAGGTTGAAGTTGAACATTTTGTACCCCATGTTCACACCCAGAACGACCTGGCAGAGGCATTTATCAAGTGCTTACTAATGAATGCTTGATCGTTGCTCATACGTACGACGCTCCTGATTGCTTCTTGAGGCTTGTTGCGACACACCCATTTAATGCCCTTCAGTTGGTTACCAGATATGAACCTGACATATTGCATCTGCGTGTTTTTGGTTGTGCAGTCTATGTGCTGATTTTGCCGCCCTTACATACAAAAATGGGGCTTCAGTGAAGGGTGGGAATCTATCTTGGATATGATATTCTACGATCATTCGTTACTTAAAACCTTTGACAGGCGATCTGTTTACTGCGCGTTTCATAAATTGTCACTTTTATGAGGCATTCTTCCCGTCGTTAGTGAGAGATAAAAACGTCAACGTTCCTGAAGAACGATGCAAATTATCATGGATAACTCCAACTTTGTCTTATTTAGATCCCTGTACCGCTCAGTCTGAAATTGAAGTGCAGTACATATTAGATATCCAGAGCATGGCTCAAAGCATGCCAAATACTTTCACCAATCTAACGCACATGACAAGATCACATATTGCAGCTGCGAATACGCTTACAAAGATGGATGTACCAAATGTATGATGGACTTCCCTCCTGGAAGCTCAGGATTTCAATTTTGGCAATCCACGTACATTAGCGGCTAGCTAATCATCTTCCTCTACACAAAAGCATGGGAGACTTCTTGGTTCAAAGGATTCACACCCTCGGAAGAAGAAACCCACAACACAAGGTCCCGAAGAGCCTACCATGAATCCGACTATCCCTTACTCATTCTATCCAACTCATGAGAAAATTCTAGTTTATGGAAGCATCATTGAAGAGATGAATCCTCCTCCT
Organism: Pyrus communis; assembly: GCF_041283825.1. Classification (NCBI taxonomy): domain Eukaryota; kingdom Viridiplantae; phylum Streptophyta; class Magnoliopsida; order Rosales; family Rosaceae; genus Pyrus; species Pyrus communis. The sequence goes on from NC_142579.1 coordinate 16,244,162, forward strand.
GCGAATCGTGAGATTTCGGTCTATTATGATAGTGTGTGGTGTAGAAATGAGATGATCGTCGACGATGCATTAGCATATGCAGTAGCTACTGAGATCATGTTGAGCGATGACATTGAACCGTGTTTCATTGATGAATGTTGATGTAGAACTGATTGGTCAAACTGGAAACAAGCAATCCAAGTTAAATTCAATTTGATTGCGAAACGTAAGGTGTTTGGACCTGTAGCTTTTACTCCTCCACATGTGAAGCCCATTGGCTACAAGTGGGTTTTCGTTCAGAAGCGTAATGAGAATAACGAAATTATGCGTTACCAAGTTCGTCTTGTTGCACAAGGCTTCTGACAACGCCCCAGGATTGGCTATAACGAAATTTATTCACCCATTATGGGTGTGAATACTTTTCACTACCTTATCAGTTTGGTAGTTTTTGAAAAACTAAGTATGCAGCTGATAAGCGTAGTAACTACGTATCTCTATGAAGATCTTGATACGGAAATTTATATGAAAGTTCTTGAAAGACTTACATTGACTGATTCAAATATTTCCCTACCCCGAAACACGCTTTCAATTCGGCTGAGGCGTTCACTTTACGGTTTGAAGCAATCCTGAAGAATGTGGTATAACTATGTGAATGAGTATTTGACTAGTTAGGGATATGTGAATAAGCTATGCCCTTGTGTGTTTATTAAGAAGTCACATTTTGGATTTGCAATTGTTGCAGTATATGTCGATGACATGAACTTTATCGGAACTCCTGAAGAGCTCGAGAAAACTGCCGCACACTTGAAGTCGAAATTTGAGATGAAAAATCTAGGTAAGACTCGATACTGTCTTAGTCTCGAAATAAAGCATTATTCAGATAGAATCTTAGTTCATCATTCGAACTATACCCAGAAGGTGTTGCGCCGCTTTAATAAGGATAAAGTAAAGCCTTCGAGTACTCCTATGGTCGTTCAATCGCTAGATGCAAAACGAGATGCCTTCCGTCTAAAAGAGGATGATGAAGAGATTTTGGAGCCTGAAGTTCCTTATCTAAGTGCGATAGGTGCTTTATTGTACTTAGCTCAATGCAATAGACCCGACATCTCCTTAGTTGTTAATCTATTGGTAAGGTACAGTAATGCACCAACACACAGACACTGGACTACGAATTTAGGCTTGTTCTATCTGTACGGATCCTCGAGTGATGCTGCACCCTCTAGTTCTTGAGTTGATTCTCGCCTTGTTGGTTATGCTGACGCAGAATACTTATTTGATTCGCACAAGGCATGCTCTCAAATGGGTTATGTCTTTACCGCTAGAGGTACCGCAATCTCTTGGAGGTTAACTAAACTGTGAGATCCCACGTCGACTAACGGAGAGAGGGTAATGTGCCTTATATGTGCATACCGACCTCCATATAACACGAGGCATTTTGGAAGCTCATTGGCTTCAGAGTTCATCGGAACTCCGAAGTTAAGCGAGTTCGTGCGAGAGCAATCCCAAGATGAGTGACTCACTGAGAAGTTCTTTTGTGAGTTCCTAGAAACAAAACCGTAAGGGCATGGTCGAGGACCAAAGCGAACAATATCATGCTACGGCGAAGTCAAGCCCTGGATGTGGTGGAGCCTGGGTCGGGTTGTGACAATTTTGTATCAGAGCCATTCTGCCCTTTGATACGGATGTGCCGGTAAGGATGCCAGGTTCCCCTTAAGTGGGGTAGATTGTGAGATCTCACATCGACCAACAGAAAAGGGGTGATGTGCCTTATATGTGCATGCCCACCTCCATATAGCACGAGGCCTTTTGGGAGCTCACTAGCTTCGAAGTTCATCGGAACTCTGAAGTTAAGCGAGTTCGCGCGAGAGTAATCTCAGGATGGGTGACCCACTAGGAAATTCTCGTTTAAGTTCCCAGAAACAAAACCGTGAAGGCGTGGTCGGGGCCCAAAGCGGACAATATCGTGTTACAGTGGATTCAAGCCTGGGATATGGTGGAGCCCAGGTTGGGATGTGACATAAACAGACCTTAGTTGCCACTTCGTCTAACCATGTTGAAATTCTCGCCTTACATGAGGCAACTCAGGAATGCTTTTGGTTGAAAGCAGTAGTGGGCCATATTCAAAGCTCATGCGATGTTTACCTCGCTGTTAATGTCCTGACAACGATCTATAAAGACAACACAGCTTGCATCGAACAACTCAAGAAGGGTTACATCAAAAGAGACAACACCAAGCACATTGCACCGAAGTTCTTTTTCTCATATCAACAATAAGAGCATTAGAAGATTGAAGTCACACAAATCCGTTCACAAGACAATCCGGTCGACCTCTCCACTAAATCACTGCTGAAGAAGACATTTCAAAAGCTTGTTCAAGGAATTGGTATGCGTAAACTTTCTGAGTTGTAATATTGCTATTTCTCTTTGGAATTGTGTCGAACTTAAGGGGAGTAACTTGAAGAATACTTGCTTGATTTTAATGTACTCTTTTTACCCTATGATTAGGAGCATTTTTCCCACTAGGTTTTTGCTACCCAACTAGGTTTTAACGAGGCACCCACCTTGGGCTGGTCATATCCCCGATGATGTCTCGTAGATGTTTCTTTTGGCTTTGCATTTCTCACGCATTTTTCCTTAGACTATGGATTTTGTCCCTACTCGGGTTTTTGCCATAGCCTTAGGGTTTTTTTAGTGAGACTTACTTCGACTTACTCTTTTATGCCAGTTCCTACCTTATTGGATAAGCATTGTTCCTTAGAATCAATGCCAACGAGTCAACTTCCTCAACTTCTGCATGATGCTAAATCTACCTTGAGTATTTACACACTCAAGGGGGAGTGTTGTGAACTTTCCTAGTTTAAGTGTGATTGTGTAAATCCTAGATTAGATTTGAATCTAGTTATTTTTTCCTATATGGACTTGTATTCCTTGGGGATGAATGATTTCTTCACTCCTTTTACTACTACAAATAAAGGCACTACGTAGGGGGGATAATAGATCCTAACAATTCCCTACGATTCTACAAATACATCTCTCTCCCAATCTCTCTACCCTTGCTATTGGCCCCCTTCCCCTTGTCAGAGAAAATAGGCTACATCGATCAATAATATGTTTTATTTTGTCAAAATCATAAATTTTGTTAGATTAGATATTAGATTGATCACCAACAGGGTTCGAACCCACTCTGCCATGCATTGGTCACCAACGAGGTTTAAACCCACACCATCATGCAAGGGCTCAACACCTTTCCACCACTGTGGTAAGGAGCCACTTGCTTTGTTCAATAATATGTTAAAAATATTGTATTTGAATTTTATAAGCATGTATAGCAATCGTGAAAATACATACATACCGCCATAATATGTGCATAGTATGTGTAATTTTAAATATAATTATGTTAACAATTCACTGTCAAAAGTGTACAAATAAAAGAAGAATACTTTTAATAATACATAAGGACATAATACCCATATTATACCAAAAATTTTTTATTTTATAATTGCAACCTCACGTAATATATTGATGTGATAATACAATATTACATTATAGTCCTATTATATTAGAAATGTGATTGTGTAAATCCTATCATATATAGGATATTTTTATGGGATTCTACCATATCTCTTAGACTAGATATTGTAACACCCCGCCTTGAAATATCTATTTTCAGGAAATAATTACCATAGTAGACCCAATTAAACTCTTGTTTAATGTACTACCATCAAACACTATTCTTAATTTAACATTCCTTAATAAGTCACGTAATCTCAACCAAAAACATCTTATCAAACGCATAAGATTTAGTTTCATCTTATTCATCAAATTTCTTTCCTTAAATCAACTACCCAACCAAAATGGAATTCTTGATTATTTGAGGCTACATATAACCCTGTTAGACTACCTACGTACCCTTGAGGGAGATCAAGCCTTTCGTAGTTCACATTTCCACTTTCTAATTCATTTTTGAAAAACATTTAAGTAACTCACAATCATTAACTAAGTTCAAAAAAGTGAATCACAACAAATGCATGTTAAATATGGATTCAGAACACCGTAATTAGCATAAAAAGACGACATTGGCTCACTGGCCACACGTTGCCACACTCGTCACTGCGAGTGGTAGTCGGCCACCCCGACTCGCTGAAAAATTCCACTATTTCTAAAAATTCTCAAATATTACAAAAATGTAGAGCAAGTTAAGGGGAACAATTTTTATACTTGGGCCAAAGTCCAATTCGGCTAGGAAAATCCCCAATTTCACTCAATTTCGCCAAAACCCTAGAATTTGGTTGTCCTCGATTTGTCACCTCTGGTGCTCTGCCGCCCCAACCAAGGCTTGGGACATGTTCCTAGGTTCACTAAAAGTCCATTGAGGGTGTTGGGGGTGGAAGTTTGCTTCAGATACGGTGGATCGCAGCCATGGAGTTCCGATGCACTACCGTTTTGATTTGACTCGAATCGGGGCCTATCTTCCGTCGATTTTGGAGTGAGAATGGAAGAGTGGGAGCTGCTGAGTCAAACGGTAGCAGTCCGACACTTAACTCATTGGGAAAATGTCAGATTTGGCATTGGAGGTGAGGTTTTCTAGGTCAGGTCATGCGGGTCAAATAGAGGACCTGTTTCCCCCTTTTTTTTCTTCTCCCCCCTTTCCCCTCCTTTCCTTTCTCCCTGATTGGCTAGTCCCTTTCCTCCCTTCTCTCATTCTCATCCCAGCTGTCCATTTCTCTCTTTCCTTTTCTTTTCTTTATTTTTTCCTTTCATCCCAGCCACACACGTGGCATATCACATGGCTCTAGATTTTCTGGAGCCTTCTAGATTGAAGTAAAATTACTAAAATATCCCTGACTTAAAACGTTAATAACTTCTTCATTATAACTCCGTTTCATGTTTGCGCCTACGCGTTCGTGAGATCGAACTCTATTCAAAAATATAAATCATGACCTCTAAAGGTCTAAGGATTTTAAATAATTATTTTCCAAACTTCAACTTCATAACTAGTTTAATTAAAATTCTAAATTCAAATAAATTAATATAAATTCTCGAAAAATAATATAAAATCTCAATAATACAAATATGTAAATTATAATAGTCTCCGGAAACAAAACTTTAAAAGTTCTCAATTCAACTTTTCACAACCAGAAATCAAATTTTTTTTTTCGATTTTCTCCACATATTCATATATTTGAATTTTCAGGGCATCGCATATATTATCCTATTAGATTTGTAATCCTATTGGGGTAAGGAATTTGCCTTCCCTACTACTATAAATAAAGGCACAATGGGGTGGCATAACACACTCCTCACAATTACACATCTCTGTCTCTTTCTCTCTATTGCATCTCTGTCTCTTTCTCTCTATTGCTGCCCCACCCTCTCTCTATGTCCTTTATATTGTTCAGTAAATTAGGTCTACAATATGTTATCAGCACGCTCTTGACGCTACTCTAAAGAGAGTTTGATCTTCAATCAAGGGATTATTACGTTTTAATCATTCATTTTATGATTAATTTATTATTTTATTGAATTTATCTACCTACTATTGATTCAATTTAATTTTTCTTTGTTGAACGTGATACAATGCATTGGAGATGTAACAATTTTCAAGAAGGATCTTCGACAAATTCAAAGGCTCAGTTGTTTTCTACCGGTCAGGTATGCTTATAATAAAGGAAGATATTTGAAATGACCAAGAAGCATGAAAACATTTCCCATGATGCATGAACCCCCTACATTTACATTTACCTTTCGATATATATTGTATATGTTTATATATTTGTCAATATATATAAACATTCATGCATTTTTGCTATGTGGAATTTGTGAGTCAAAGAATCGAAGGAAAATATAAAAAATTAGGTGTGTGAGACCACCATGTGTAACAACCCATCCTAAATTTTACAGTTGTTATAATTTTAAAGGTGTGATTTTACGAAAATGCCCTTTGAGGTGGAATCATTGATTTTTGTTGACCCTCGTATTGTGAGACATATAACCCATTTTGTCAGCGCCTTGTAGTACTCGTCACTACGAACACATGGGCGCAAGCGGAATTGAATTTGGAATGTAAGGGGCATTTTGGTAATTTTACTGTTTTGTCTTTTCTTGCCTTATTTGGTGAGCAAGTAGGGCCCACCTTTGCTTTTTGGTCTCCTGGCTCTTTCTCTTTTTTCCCCTATTTCCTCTACTTTCTTCCTCGTCGTGAAGCATCTCTCTCTAAAACTCTCTATTCTCTCATCTCTCTCTTTGCCCCGATGGCACCACACGCAAACAAACAATAATGACAACATCACCAGACCACCACCACCCTATGAATCTCGTGGTCTCGACCCTAGGCCAAGGCCTTAGAACTCCAGCAGTGGCAGAAACCACTATTCATCATCTTCCCGGATAAACCCATGGCGAGTTCTTGCCACCCCCGACATAAGTAAGTCCTTAGAACCCTTTAGATCGTGTTTTAGGGTTAGATTAGTGTATTTTAAGTTATACTTGTGTGTTGGATGCATAAATAACTCGGGAAACCCTTCCCTAGTTTTTTGGCGAGGACCACGACTTTTACAGTGTTTTCCGGCCAACTCCTGCCACAACTCGGCCTCTTTTTGGTATGAATCCCTTCTTCTCATTCCAAGCTTCATTTTCATAGGTAGAACGATGATTTTGGTTGAGAAATGAGCTCAAACAAAGCTCTGGAAAAGTTGCCCAGAATCAGGCTCGTTTTAGGCCTCGCGAGGAACGCAAGTACGCCTGCACTTGCAGGCGCTTGAGGTGGCACATGGGCTACAATGCTCGATGTGTAGAGCACACGCGCCTCCACTGGCACGTGGTGATGTGTGGGGGAACTCGAGGTCCCTCCTTAGGTTTTCGACACCCCGAATGAGAATACGATGTCTGTTTTTCTCAATTTCAATAGTTTTAGTAGGTCTTACTAAATGGTCCTTCTATGTGCTTAGATACATTTGTTAGTGGCGACCCCATCCTCTCTAGTCTATATGACTCTTTGATGACGGAGTATTTGTGAATGGCCCCTTCTCGAATTGCATGTTTTTATAAAAATATTAGACTTGCATACATTTCGTGAATTAATTACGTTTTACATGTTTTACGGAACATATGTTTATGAAAATAATGTTTATGGAGTTGTTTATGATTTCATATGATGATGTTTTAAGCCCTAAGCTTTGGTATGAGTTTTGAATTACGTTTTCTGTGCTTAATTAGTGGGTATTCATATGACATATACACACAACATGAGTATGTATACGTCTATGACCATAGGACATAGTTGAGGAGCAGTGAGATATTTATGACATACTCCTAGAGTGTCGAACAGCTTCACTAGCCACGGTTAGTGTCGGTGTGTTATGTTATATTTCTTCTTTGGCGTAACCCAAAGTCGTACATCTTCACCTTCGGGTGATGGAACCTACCATATTTCTTCATTGGTGTAACCCAATGTCATACAGTTTCACCTCCAGGTAATGGATATGCCTTTAGGCGACTATTAGTGTTTGGATTATGAGCTTTTCCGGATTTTCCTTTGGAGGATTTCGATACCACTTTTAGATATGGTTTTATTATCTACGAATGTTTTCATGGCTTGATAAGGTTTCCAAAAAACCTATTATGTAGTACTATATGAGCTTTTCAAAACAAAGGGTTAGTATGTTCGAAAGAAAAATGGTTGTCCTACTAATATTATATTAAATTGGTCCACTCACGCTTTGTTTTGTGCCCCTTTAGGATTTAGAATTGAGGCGTACGATCCTTGTGTCAGGGCACTCCCGCATAGGTATCTTTGAGTCTTCTCAGTGTATGACCCATTCCTTTGTTTGTACCTTTTTATAATGATTCTTTCACAGTATTCTTAATTAGTTGTATGCTCTAAACATGTTTCCGCATTTGCTTATTTCTATATTTACATATTTTATTTACTTTCGTTTACCGATATCACTTGCATGCATGTTAAAATGGCTTCATCACCCTCAAGTGTCGGCCATCTTGTGCCCATCCTGATATTTGGAGATATCGGGATCTGGGCGTGTCAATGCCTTCGGCCTACGATGTTTTTTACGAGTTGGACTTGTAGCCATTAGTAGCATATGCTGCTAGTCTCCCTTCTATGCCTTGGCCCACTTTAATAAGCTTGATGCTTGCTCGGCCCGCCTTACACCTCAACCCACCAGCAAGTTGGATGCTTGCTAGGCCTCGCTTCCTCTTGGCCTGCTACCACCTATAGCTATCTAGGCTACTTTGCACCAATGACTCAAGCCCTAAGCCTATAGCTTTTGCTACAAAGCCGTGACTTTGTAGCCAACCAATTCGTGTTAGGCTGTAACTTTTTTTTGACTCGATGCCATATTTTGGCATCCCCCACTTCTTAACCATACCCAAAATATTTTTAGGGCATTTTTGGTTAAAGTCATACCAGGCTATAATTTCATTATCACTTAGTCTCAAGCCAATCAATGCTAATACGACCCGGACTTCATTATTTGGTTCCAGAACCAACCCCGAATGGTCCCGATTTATTGAGTTAATTAAAAGTGACCACTAGTCCATTAATCTGACAAGACATTCAAAATTATCGGCCTAAAGCCCACTTTTGAACATTAACGATTCAATATTTTATTTTTCTTCTTTGAACCATTGACTCTCTTTCAGAGTCCCGAAGCGCTCGCACTTGAGTTCTTGAAGTAACCTAAATCCACTACACTTAAGATTGTATGTTGTATTTTGTATTCTTGCAGGCACCTCCTTTTTATGAACCAGAAGTTCATAACTAAATCGAACATGCAGCTTCGGATTTAGTGCATTTAAAACTTGAAGTTTTCATAAAACAATACACCCATGAAAACCCAAAGATTTTCATGTAAATCATGTCTAAGAACCCGAATGTTCTAACTTTGATACTTATGGATGTTTTATTTCCCATAGCACGAATCACAATCTTGTCCCTCCATTCAGTAAATTGATGAACCATCACAAGTTCGATTTCCCTGATTTGGACATTTCTTGACAGAAACCACTTTATGTGGGTACAAGACATGAATATCTACTTAACTATCAAGAAGCTGAGAAACCATTGAAGCTAACCATGGCATGGAAGAACTGAATAAGCCTCTGCCATGATCTTCATCAGAAGACTTATGCCTCCCTAATGAGGATTCCATGGCTCTTTGGCTTGCACCTCCGGACCATTTAATCGTGAAAGATATTGCTCGAAACACACAATGATTACGTCCATGAATGAGTACAATTCTAAAATTTATAAATCCTATCGAATTTTGACTGGAGAATATTTTTCTCATCCTTCCATGTTTCTAACTTGCTCTTGAAGAAGCAATGTAAAGAGCAGAAGTTTACCAAATTACTACCACAAATGTGAGAAAAAGGTATAAACCCAACATGGGCTGGGGTTTATCGAACGACATAGACCCAGTTTGGTCAAAGCTTACCAAACTGCATACCTTGCTTTGGTAGGGATGTACCAAATAGACTTGCATGGTTCAGATGGAACCTTTTGAACCTGTATGTCTCTCTTTTACCCAATTTAAGGTGGTTTCACAACACATGCTAGAATCAGGGCCCACTAAGGGGTGGCATCACAGCCTAAAGTGTGATCCTTGACATCTAAGACCTAAAACTTCAAGAATAAGGATAGTATTCTTGAACCTCAACCTTGCAGAATCTACTTTCGTCTTGATGGAAGAGATAATTGGTTACGCATCTGTTCGTTCCCCTATCAATATGGTTGAGGAGTACCATTCTCATAGCCAAAATCTGAGACTAATTTTGCTCCACCAAACACCATTGGAAGAGAAGAAAATTGATCTAATGACCTTGTTGGCGAATCCCCTTAGTAACTTTGGTTTACTTAGTAAACATTTTTCTATGTTCTTAGATTCACGTTTGGTGTTTGTTTTAGGGTTATGGATAATCTTATCGATATTGTCCTCGAATATGAGTTAATTGAATCATGTTTCTTAAAACATGTGACCAAATTCAATTAAACACGTGATTAGGTACGTGTGGGAAAGTTAGTTATCTGGATGAAAGCGATATTACGTACACTAACTTTATACCTAAATCAAATCTCTAGCAACGACTTCAGGTATATCCAACCTAATTAAGAGCATTGGTATGCCCCTCATTGTATGAATGGTACTACATTACCATTTAAGAGACCTTATATTCTCCCCATTCTGGAAGAACGTGGTTGTGTTTTAAGGATATTCGAGAGAACAATGATCATGAATGAAACCATTGAAGAAAATGGAGTAACATATCTTTTCATCACCTCAAAAAATGAGCCCGAAGCTTTGCTTTGGGGCCAATAGGTTGTCTCCCAACTGGGAACACGCCACATATGGCCGGCCTCGAGCCTGGTGATTAAGTAGTTTACTTGCTTTGGCATGACCATTTGGGACACTTAGGTCGAACAATGATGCTACGACGCATCTCCTTACTCAAAGTAAGGATCTTGTGCTTACAAGCACACTTTGCGAAGCCCACTCGTTTGGAAAATTTGATTTCTATATCATCCTTCTCAAAATACGAAATGACCATCTTTTCACAATGGATTCAAGGTAATATATGTGGACTAATCCAACCATACTGCGAACCATATATATACTTGTGGCTTTGGTTGATGAATCGACAAAATGGCTACATGTTTTTCCACACACATTGCTGCAAACCTCCTGGCCGATTTTAAGGGATCACCACCCTAATTATCCCATAAAGTCTAGAAAACTAGATAGTGCTTGAGAGTTTATATTGAAAGTTTTTTTTTTATAAGTATTGCATTTCTTTTGGGTTAATTGGACATCAAATTCTTATGTTCACCCCAAAAACAGCCTCGCAGAATGATCATATATCGCAATTTAATTGATTGTCGGGACCTTGGTGAACACACTAAGCTTTCAATTTCTACCTAGAGTTATGCAATCTTGTACGCAGCTATGTTGGTCTAACTTGAGGCCCATTACCACCCAATCTATTTAGCGTTACAGTTGGTTACTGGGTATGAATCTGGTGTTTCGTACTTACGTGTTTTGGGTGTGCATTCCATGTGCCAAGTTGCACCACCACAACATACCAATATGGGTCCTCACATAAGGATGTGAATCTTTGTCAATCATGATTCTCCTTCACACTAGCTCTCTTAGAGCCCTTGTAAGCGATCTCTTTACTGCTTAATTTGCGTGGACGTTGCCCACTATGTCTCATCTTGATCCCCGTATAGCCCGTACTATACAAGTGTGATAAGCAAGTGCTACATATTCTATCGTTCAGAATGTTGCTCCAAACGCATTCCTCTAAAGTGACAAGATCATATACTAGCTGCAAACATGCTTGCAAGGATTAACATACTTAATGAAAGTCGAGTCAACATCCTCGAAGGCTATGTTGCCCCTGTTGGATGGTTGGCCCCTTTGTTGGACGGTTCGGTAAACTAGCAGATAACCAATCAAATTGTCTCAGCATGAAGCATGACAGATCACTTGGTTCATATTATTCACCTCTTTAGAAGAGGAAGGCCATGGCACAAAATAAATTCATACTCGATCATTGTCTCAAATCATTGCCATCTCATGAGATTAATCCGAATTACTCCCAAGACTTGAAGTTCCTTGTCTAGTATACTAGTTTGGATAAGATAAAGGAATGGGAATAAGATTATCATCGATGATGTTTTCACTTATATGGTAACTACCTACATAAATGAAAAGCGACGATATCAAACTATGTTTCGTCGATTAGTGACAATGTAGAACTAATTGGACAACCGAAATCAAAATCTAGGTTTAATTCCTTACCAAAGTGTGTTTTGGGCCCGTAATTCCTACACTACCCAAGGTAACCTTACTGTGTTACTAGTGAAAAAAGAAGTGTAATGAGATGAATGAAATAGTAAAATATGATGCACGCTTTCTAGCTCAAGGTTTCTCTCAAACGCCATGTGATTGATTGTAGCATTATGAAATGTGGTTAATGTTTCTCAATGAAGATTAATATGGAGATTACATGTAAATTCTTGAAGAAATACATGGACTGGTTCAAATAGTTCCAAACCATGAAACACCTTCTCAACTCGTTCGAGGTGTTCACTTATGGATAAAAGCAATCTGGCGGATGTGGAATACCCATCTAAATGATTATTTGATCAGTTAAGGATATGAAATTACGCCCTTACTTGTTAAATTATGAAGTCTTATTTCGAATTGCTAGAGTTATAGTTTATGTCATTGACATGAATCTCACTAAAACTTTGGAAGAGCTTGAGAAAATTGCATCTAAAGATAGAATTTGAGATGAAAGATCTTGGGAAAACTCGTTTATGCCTTGATCTGAAGTTCAAGCGTTGTTTTGAGGGTATTTTGGTTTACCAGTCGAGCTATACCCATAAGGTGTTACCTTTAAGTATACCTTTGATCTTTTATACGTTATATGCAAATGAGACCTTAGAAGAGGTTATGGAATCCGAAGTTCCATATCTAAGTTCAATTTTGTGCTTTGTTGTACTTCGTTCATTGCGTTAGATAAGACATCTCCTTCATTGCTGATCTATTGGTAAAGATGTAGCATTGCACCTATAGGCAACCATTGAATTGGTATTAAAAGTGTTTTCCGTTACCCTAAAGGTAATATGGATTTGGGCAAATCCCTACGCATCTTGAGAAGATTCAACCCCCTTGATCTTTGAAATGATGTTTTCTTTGTTGTTATGCTGATTTAGGTTACTTATCAAACCCTGAATGGTTATGTCTTTACTATTAGGGATATCGTAATATCTTGTAGGTCCACGATATGACCTTAGTTGCGAAATCTTCGAATCGTTCCAAGACTTACCTCACTTTATTACGCCACATGTGAGACATGGTTGAGAGTTCTTGTTGAGCAAATTCAAAGTACCTGTGATGTTTTCATCCATCATTAAGTCCCAATGATGATTTATGAAGACTATGTTGCATGTATCAACCAGACCAAGACATGATACATCAACGACATTAATGCCAAGATATATTGCGCCTACATCAAATCAGCAAAGCATCATGATATTGAAGTCATGAAAGTCGATCACATACAACCTCGCTGACCTTTACACGATGTCACTGCAGAAGTCAACCTTCCACAAGCTTGTTTGCGGAATAAGTGTGCCTAACTATTCATATGAAATGTTTGTAGTTCTCATTTGGAAGTTTTGTCAAATTGGAAGTTTTGTCAAATTAGAAATTCTATCAAACTCAGGGGGAGTATCTAGAAGTATACTCACTTGATCTTAATGTACTCTTTTTTCCTATGATTAGGAGCATTTTTTCCATTGGGTCTTTGCTACCGAACTAAATTTTGACGAGGCACCCATCCTGGGCTGGTCATACCCTTGTGAGCTCTTCTACTTGCATCCAGAAGACGTATAGTTTTGACTTAATGCAACTTCTCACTTTTCTCCTTAGTCTATGGGTTTTCTCCTACCTTGGGTTTTACCATAGCAAGGTTTTGTGAGTTTTACCTTTTATGCATTCTTTTGTTGAATTGAGACTCACATTTGCTTAGTGTGCCGACGACCTCATCAACTGTACTTACTTCATTGCTAAAGACTCGATACGCCATTTACTTAGTATTTACATACTCAAGGGGAAGTGTTGTAGTCCTATTAGATTAGGAATGTGATTGTGTAAATCTTATCATATATGGGATATCCTTATGGGATTCTACCATATCTCTTAAACTAGATATTATCCTATTAGAGTTGTAATCCTATTAGGGTAAGGAATTTACCTTCCTACTACTATAAATAAAGGCACAACGGGGCAGCATAACATACACCTCACAATTACACATCTCTTTCTTTCTGATAGGAGCATATTTATGCGACTTAAATGGCTTGTTCTCGTACATTTACGTTATGTTTCTTTAGTTATTTTATTACTTTAAGCTATTTTCGTGTGTTTGTAGGTCCAAAGGGCTAAAGGAGCAAAAAGATGCATTTTGGAGACTTTTGGAGCACTTTTGGGCTAAGGACGGATAGCTTATGCTTGAAGCCAAAGTGTTGGACGAAATTGAAGACCTAATTGGAGCCAAAGTGTTGGAACCTTGTTCTCTTTAGTTTTAGGACATTTAAACCTTTCCTAATCCCAATCATGCCATGCATAACACACATCCATTCTAACACATTGTCATTGCACATGCATTTCCTTCATTAGTTAACCCACATGCACTTATCACTTATCATCACCACATATCATATCACTTAATCACTTATCACTTATCATCACCACTTAACCACTTATCATATCATAACCACATATCATATCACTTATCACTTATCACTTAACATAACATCCACCTACTTCACCTACAACATCCACTTCACCTACAACATCCACCTACTTCACCTACAACATCCACCCACTTCACCTACAACATCCACCTACTTCACCTACAACATCCACCTACTTCACCTACAACATCCACTTCACCTACAACATCCACCTACTTCACCTACAACATCCACCTACTTCACTTACAAATGACATAGCCATATGTTCCCTCCACTACTCCTATAAATACCCTTGCATTCAGTCATTCATGGATCATCTCATTTCATACACAACACACCACAAACACATCCTTTTCTCTCTTAGCCGTGAGTCTCCCTTAGAATCCAAAAACCATCTTTCCATTTCCATCACTCCTCACTCCATTCCACACTTCCATTCCCCCAAACCAACTATCCTTAGACCTTATGCTACAATAAAGAGGAAGAGAAGAGGGCCTAAACGTTCATACAATTCAAGTTTGAGTTGTTGGAATGTTTAGGTGTTTCTTTGATTTCAATGTTTAATTTTAATTCTCTTTGTTTTGTATGAGGAACTAAACCCCCCCCTTAGCTAGGGGGTGATTCGAAATATATGTTTATGCTTGCATTTTGATTTGATTACTTCTAATTGCATTTCATAAGTTGTTGATTCAATTTGTTTAACCGTTTGATTGATAACTTATTTATGTATGTTTATTAAGAATGCGCGCTTAATTTTCATGCATGAATATGACGCTAGAATATAAGTGAGTTTCACCTAATAGTTACGAACTTATATTCACAAGTAGTGGAGGTTGCTTATAAACAATCGCGTTAAACGAATTCTTGGCATAAGTTTCATGCGTATTCCATAGTAACGAATGCCTCGTCAAAACTTATAATCTTCATAGAGCGTAATGATTCTTGCTTGTATCTCTATTATGCAATCATGTAGGGGACTTGTGGGGAATGTTTTGGGTTGTCGTATGCAATCATCCAATTCAATAACGTTAGGAAGATTTGAAGGTTAATTTAAGCGGATCTAATTAACTTGGAGTGTTGAGAATTAATGAATTATTGAAACGCAATTGGAAATCATTTTATTATGCAAGTGTAACATGTGTGGAGATGAACCCCTTGGCTAGCATCCATTCATCCGTACTTTCATCATATTCATATTTACATTCTGTTTAAATTTGTTCATTTAATTTAATTTCGTATAAACTTAAATCCCCCTTTACTTTAATGTCAATTTAGTTAGAAATCATTTTAGTTTGTGTTTTTAAAAGCATTTTGAGTCTTTGGTTTGTCTTAGTGTTTTAAAGTTTAGTTTTACATTCTTTGAGTCTAGTTTAGTGTTTATTATTATGTTTTTACGTTTTTGAGTCAAATCCAAGTGATTAACAATCCCTCCTAATCCCCGGTCCAGAACGATCCCTACTTATATACTTACTACAATTTGACGAAAAGAGGGTTTAATTTGTGTGCGTATAAATTCTCGCACCAAATTTTGGCGCCGTTGCCGGGGATTAGAAAATTTGCTAATCCCTTGGATTGTTTGTTTCTGTATTGTCTTTTAGATTTAGTTTTTATTTGTGTTTTGTTTGTTAAGAACAACATGGCACTTGATAACGCTTCTCTTTTGTCACAGCTCATGGAAAGGTCCCAAATGCAAAGAGTTGATATATCTAATCTTCAATCAAGGAATAACGTGTTTTCCAATACTTACAATTCGGATTGGAGTGATCATTCAAACTCTATGTGGTGGGAACCTCAAAATGCTCAACAAGGAGGATATTGGCAGCCACCACAACCTCATATTCAATATGCCCAACCAAACTCAAGTTCGTCAATAGATTATAATCAAAAGCTTAATGAATTAATTTGTTTGGTGCAGGGCTCACAAAATCAAGACAATGAGGCTCAACAAGAAGGATATTGGCAGCCATATGAGGAGTTCTATTCAACGCCTATGCAGCCACCACAAAGGTTGGACCACTTGGATAAGCAAATTGGGCAGATCGCGGAGTTCGTAGGACAGTTTCGAGACCAAGGCGAACTCCCTAGTTCAACCATTGCAAATCAGAAGGGAGAATTTGAAAACACCAATGCTATCATGTTGAGAAGTGACAAGGAGGTTGGAACGGACCCTCAACCATCAAAATCAAATCACAAGGAAGAGGAATACACCCAACCCACGGAAAGGGTGGAAACACCTTTACCGGAGGCACCTATTGCTCCTATGCCATCTAATACAGGTATGGTTGTTCCAAATTTCATTATTTTTAACCCCGTTCCAACAAGTATCCCTATTCCTTGCAGATTCATGACTTCCAAGGAAGAAGAAGGTGAAAAAGACATCTTGGAAGCCCTTTCAAAGGTGACAAGTAAGGAATGTCATGAATTCATCAAAGAGGACGTTCTTGAAACCACAAAATCCAAAGAAGTTAAATTTGATGACATTGGACAAGTCATAACCATCACTTGCAATCTGGCCAAGTCCAATATCCCTGAAACTTTCAAAGGAGTGGTGTTTGTCATTGAGTTCTTGTCGGACAAAACAAGTAAGTTTTTTTCAAATTCCTTTACATTTTATACTAACTTGCTGTTTTTTATGAATCAGGCACCTACACTAGAATTCAAACCATTGCCGGTTCACTTCAAGTATCACCTTCCATTCAAGGACCAATTCCATGCCGTTTGATTTTATTTATGTTAATAAAAAAATAAAAAAAAAATAAAAAAATAAAAAAAAAAGAGAGAAAGAAAGATACTAAACATGGAGAAAGGTGGAGCTTCACAAAGGTTGTTTGCGTGAAGCCCCACTACGAGGCGCAGAAGCGGAAGGCATAGAAGCGGGAGGCATAGAAGCGGGAGGCATCGGAGCGGAAGCCATCGGAGCGGGAGGCATCGGAGCTAGAGCATTCCAGGCCTCAATACTTGGCCAAGCGCTGGATGACCCAGGAAAAAGGTGCCTCTGGAGATAAGACGCAAGCCTTTGACGGTCACTGTGAATTCGACCCTCAGATTCTTGCAGCTCATCAAGCTTCCTCTTCATCCCCGACGAATAGTTATTTGCAAGCACATGCAAACTTCTATTCTCGTACTTAAGCTGCTGGATCTCTTGCTTAAGTCTTTCCACCTCTGCCATCAACGATTCCACTTGGCGGGACCGAGCAAGCAGGCGTTGGCCCATGTTGGACACAGAACTCGCACACTGAACACTAAGTGCGAGGGACTCTTGAACGGCCAACTCATCGGACCGTCCTGACAGCAGCCTACTATCTTTTGGAGTGAGGAGGTTTTTAGCTACTATTGTAGCTGTTGTGGCGTCCTGCATCACAGAGTCTTCACCTGAAAGAGGACCGTTAGAAGATAAAAAAGAAGGGCGCCATACATTACCTTGACGGGGCGCAACCGGATCGCTGCTGAGACTCAAATCTAAGATAAGGTTCGATGAGTTTGCCATTTTTTTCAAAAGTGTTCAAAGAGAAGGGGTGGATGGAGTTAAAATTTCACAAAGGGCCGGAGTCGAGTTTCAGGAATGGGAAATCTTCAGAGTGTGTGTGTTGGGGTGATTGATAGCTCTATAAAAAGCCAAGACGACGCGTCCACCGATTCAAAGAGCCGGATTTTCCGGCGTAATTTAGGCGACGCTCCCTCGGCTTTTCAGAAAACGCGTTCAACTTTGTCAAAAGATTTCTGACAAAGCTGAAAACACGTGGAGGCCATCATCGCATCTACACATCTTTAGCCGACAAGCGCAAAGTTCGGCGACGCTTTCTCTGCTTTTCAGAAGACGCGTGCAGCTTTGTCAAAAGGAGCCGCATCTGCACTACCACGTGTCGTTCAGAAAGCGAAGGGGCGTCGTTCAGAAATCGAAGGGGCGCCTGCTCAGAAATCGAAGAGGCGTATTCAAAGATCGAAGAGGCGCCACTATTTCAAAGAGCCGGATTTGCGGGATCAAAACGTTTGTCGACAAGGGTAAAAAGTACCACCACTTGATATTATCTCTATATATGTCGACCTTCGTCTTTTATGGCAGGGCAAACCTGAAGAAAATGCCCAACTCTCCCTCACCTCTGAGGGCGCACTCCCAGCAAAGCCTTTCAAAATACTCAATTCTTTCTTCTTCCCCAAAGATGATACCAGATGCCTGGAGTACATATGACCCAAGAGGAAACGGCGGATTGAAGCATGTGCTGATTCATTCACCGCTTCTTCAAAGCAAAGGTATCTCATATCATCAAGGTCAAAAGCAAAAGTATCTCATATCATGCTCTTTCCCTGTCTTTTTCTTTGTCCTTGTTCTTACTTGCATGGCAAAGTAAAAGAAGCAATCAGCCGGCACTTGGAGTCAGTCTTCCGATCTGGAGCCAACTGCCTGGAATCTATTCCTGATTGCTTACCTAGCGTTGCTCTCGAGTAGTCATCTTCAACGGTTGATACACTTCCAGAGAAGGGACCACTCCTGCAAAGATTGAACAAAGAAACAGATAACAGGAGGAAGCTCAGACCTTCGGGGGAAACTAAAAGGAATCCTGCTGCCCAGTTCAAGAGTAGCACAAAGGAAAATCAACGATGGGCGGAAACCAGTTCAAGAGTAAGCCTGTGGAATCACAAAGATCAAAGCCTCAATGCAATCACCAAGGAGAAGAGGGAATTTACACTCCATAACCAGATTTGCGTCCCTAAACTCTTCTCTTTGTTAATTACATTCTGCCATGTTTAGTATGTTTAGTTGCTTTTTGTGTGTTTACTTATGTTTTGTGTGAATCTATGCTTAAAACATTGAGGACAATGTTTGATTTAAGTGTGGGGGGGGTAACTAATGTTGTTAATTTAAATTCGTGGGATTTTATCACCCATAACTTCAAATGTTGTTCCTTGCTGTTTTAAGGTGTTTTTAAGTTGTTTTAGAGTGTTTTAGTGTGTTTTGTTTTATAATTCGAAAATCCCATAAAAATTTGAAAAATTGTTTTGAAAAACCCAAAAAGAGTTGTTTTAAGAGTCGTTTTTGTGTGTTTGTGTCTTAGGGTACCTTCCAACACAATGATAAGGATTTGGTTTATAATTGCATGACGGTTAGAAAGAGTTATAAACATAGAGAAAAGTTTGATTTACTCTTGGTATATGCTTGGTTATGGTTATAATGTATGACTTCACATGCAATCATAAAAGAAAAAAATTCGTTTTTCTAACATGCTTGAAGGAAGGAACTCAAACAAACGCTACAACCCTGAGAGACTTGAGCCTATAACGTTCTTTGGAGAGTATAATCTGTGATTTCTTGTTTTCTAAAGTCGTTGCATGATCTCATTATTCTTTGCTTGGTTACTACTTAGAAGGCGTTTCATCATATAGTTCCAAATGCTAGAACTCATGCCCATTTCATTCAAAGCATGTTATTGATTTGCATAACACATATTCAAGAAGAAGTTGTGTAGTGACCACCACCATAGCCAAATAGCCTTACTTCCCATACTTCGTATATGTTGTAAGTTTTAACCCCGTTGAGCCTCGTTTTGCCTTTATTCCTTGTTTACCCACATCACCCCTTACCTAGCTTAGAGTAGGACTTTCCTATACCCTTGTTCTTAAAGTTTAGTGAGCATGACTTAAATGAATTCCTTTTGAGTTACATTATGCAAGAAAATGAGTGTGGGGGAGTAAAAGTTTGTTCTTACGTTTATATGTATGTTTTGAGATTCAAAAGAAAAAGAAGAAAAGAAAAAAAAAAAAAAAAAAAAAAGGAGTGAAAATAAGTAAGAATGAACTCACGAGCGTTGATGGTTGAAAAAAGGGTCCAAAAAGTTGAATATGGCCCTAAGTTTTGTGTGATTTTCCCTTCGGTGTTCAAAGTTGACTTCTGCGTTGTTAAGGGAATTCTAAGTGTCTAATTCAATACTTTGCTCACTATTGCTTTAAGAATGTTTGTTTATCCTTCACCTTTCATTGTTAGCCAATACCCTAGCCCCGTTACTACCCTTTGACTTCTATATTGAGTGTTATGTATTTCAATTGTGGAGTTTGAACTTGGTATGAGCTTATGGTGTCACTGGTTCTCGCGTCTAAGTAGTAGCATTCCATTCATGAGATCATATCTAAACATGCTTATTAACTCCAGAAAATGCTTTCCTTATTATAACATATGTGAGTGTTCGTCTACATGTTTACATCAATCTTCTCACATATACCTAGTGTAGGGTGTGTAGTCAGAAAATCTGTGTGAAAAACGAGAGTACATCTAGTAAGAAATTGAGGGAATTCTCTAAAGGCATGTTACAACATTTGAAATGTGTTTTAATTGCTTAATTGTGAACTAGTATGTGGTGACTATGATTAAGAATGTACTTAAGTGTAAAGATGGCTCAAATCTGTGAGAATAATGATTTTTAACTTGTCATGTGCATTGGAAGTCCCTGATACGATTGTTGGAAGGTGTAGGTTGTGTTTTGTTCTTTTTGTTTTGTTTTTCTGTTTTGCTCGAGGACTAGCAAAAGCTAAGTGTGGGGGTATTTGATAGGAGCATATTTATGCGACTTAAATGGCTTGTTCTCGTACATTTACGTTATGTTTCTTTAGTTATTTTAGTACTTTAAGCTATTTTCGTGTGTTTGTAGGTCCAAAGGGCTAAAGGAGCAAAAAGATGCATTTTGGAGACTTTTGGAGCACTTTTGGGCTAAGGACGGATAGCTTATGCTTGAAGCCAAAGTGTTGGACGAAATTGAAGACCTAATTGGAGCCAAAGTGTTGGAACCTTGTTCTCTTTAGTTTTAGGACATTTAAACCTTTCCTAATCCCAATCATGCCATGCATAACACACATCCATTCTAACACATTGTCATTGCACATGCATTTCCTTCATTAGTTAACCCACATGCACTTATCACTTATCATCACCACATATCATATCACTTAATCACTTATCACTTATCATCACCACTTAACCACTTATCATATCATAACCACATATCATATCACTTATCACTTATCACTTAACATAACATCCACCTACTTCACCTACAACATCCACTTCACCTACAACATCCACCTACTTCACCTACAACATCCACCTACTTCACCTACAACATCCACTTCACCTACAACATCCACCTACTTCACCTACAACATCCACCTACTTCACCTACAAATGACATAGCCATATGTTCCCTCCACTACTCCTATAAATACCCTTGCATTCATTCATTCATGGATCATCTCATTTCATACACAACACACCACAAACACATCCTTTTCTCTCTTAGCCGTGAGTCTCCCTTAGAATCCAAAAACCATCTTTCCATTTCCATCACTCCTCACTCCATTCCACACTTCCATTCCCCCAAACCAACTATCCTTAGACCTTATGCTACAATAAAGAGGAAGAGAAGAGGGCCTAAACGTTCATACAATTCAAGTTTGAGTTGTTGGAATGTTTAGGTGTTTCTTTGATTTCAATGTTTAATTTTAATTCTCTTTGTTTTGTATGAGGAACTAAACCCCCCCTTAGCTAGGGGGTGATTCGAAATATATGTTTATGCTTGCATTTTGATTTGATTACTTCTAATTGCATTTCATAAGTTGTTGATTCAATTTGTTTAACCGTTTGATTGATAACTTATTTATGTATGTTTATTAAGAATGCGCGCTTAATTTTCATGCATGAATATGACGCTAGAATATAAGTGAGTTTCACCTAATAGTTACGAACTTATATTCACAAGTAGTGGAGGTTGCTTATAAACAATCGCGTTAAACGAATTCTTGGCATAAGTTTCATGCGTATTCCATAGTAACGAATGCCTCGTCAAAACTTATAATCTTCATAGAGCGTAATGATTCTTGCTTGTATCTCTATTATGCAATCATGTAGGGGACTTGTGGGGAATGTTTTGGGTTGTCGTATGCAATCATCCAATTCAATAACGTTAGGAAGATTTGAAGGTTAATTTAAGCGGATCTAATTAACTTGGAGTGTTGAGAATTAATGAATTATTGAAACGCAATTGGAAATCATTTTATTATGCAAGTGTAACATGTGTGGAGATGAACCCCTTGGCTAGCATCCATTCATCCGTACTTTCATCATATTCATATTTACATTCTGTTTAAATTTGTTCATTTAATTTAATTTCGTATAAACTTAAATCCCCCTTTACTTTAATGTCAATTTAGTTAGAAATCATTTTAGTTTGTGTTTTTAAAAGCATTTTGAGTCTTTGGTTTGTCTTAGTGTTTTAAAGTTTAGTTTTACATTCTTTGAGTCTAGTTTAGTGTTTATTATTATGTTTTTACGTTTTTGAGTCAAATCCAAGTGATTAACAATCCCTCCTAATCCCCGGTCCAGAACGATCCCTACTTATATACTTACTACAATTTGACGAAAAGAGGGTTTAATTTGTGTGCGTATAAATTCTCGCACCACTTTCTCTCTACTGCTGCACACCATCTCTCTCTGTCCTTTATATTGTTCAGTAAATTAGGCATGTAGTCTAAATTTTTTCAAAAATAACACGAAATTACACACTTTAAAATATTGTATCTATTATTTTACATATATTATAATTTGAATGAAATAGCTAGAATTCCACATCAATATATCACTATAGTGTCATTGCTATGCGCAAATTAAAATATTCACATCACATTACTACAGAATAATTAATATTGTCTAAAGGTATCGTAATTTGGATGGTTCACAAAAATCTAGGGAAAGATTGGTTACTCTCGCCATCTGTGCTAGGACATACCCACAACTTTGAGTCAGAATAACTTACGCGTGACACCTATCTGTCAGCTGCCACTAATATAGATTTGCATAAGAATTTACAGATGATGCACCTACAAAGACCACTAACAGTGAAGCTCATACCTTGGTGGTGCGACACACAATACAAAGATCTTACCAACTGAGCCAACCTTCTTTAAAGGTATAATAATCAGGCATAATGGCGTGGTGTTGCAAATCCCACAAGTTGTCACATTAACGTGCATGCTACTCGTTATTGTACATCATCATCAAATAAGACAAAAACTTTTAATCTACTAATAAAAATTAATTGTACCTAAATTATTTTCTTTTCATTTGGTAGGCTTTTTTGTTTTTTAATACATACAATATTATGGGAAGTCAAGAGTGAGCTTAAGCCTTGGTTTGGCTTAGCTTCACTTTTAAAAAAAAGTGGGTATGACAAAAAGTTGGAGCATTTTAAGTGTTTGGTAAACACTTTAAATCAGCCTTTTTTTTCAAAGTTATGGGTGAAAAAAAACTAAAAACTAGAAGCTGGAAATAGCAGCTTCAACAAAACAGCTTATTTTGGTCAAACATGGATGCATAGTAAAAAATAAATGAACTTGGTAATACATCGGGTTGCAAACTTCAATCTGATTTACGAAGGTGATCTAACCCTGACCATCTCCTTTCATTCAAAGGTACAATATCGAATACGTAGTGAGACAAAGAAAACGTTTTTCTTCGATCCGGAAACAACAAAACGATGTTCAAATTGTTTTGCGTGATCGAAACGCCGAACAGGAGTGAGTCAATTGTAAACGTTCCGAGCTGCGAGGTGATCTCCCCATCAAATGAGATGTGCGTTTCAATATGGGGGACAAAACGGGAGAGAGAGAGAGAGAAGGGGGGAAGGGTACGAAGGTGGGTGAAGACTGAGAAATTTCAGGAAGGGGATCGTCTGTTTATCGATTGTTGTTAAAATGAAGAGAGAAGGATATATTATTGTGAAACCATGGTGGGGCTCCTCTGGTTTTGCTAGGTTACTTACATATTGCGAAACCTTTCTACCTCCCCCATTTCTAAATTATTGGTTGAAAAAGGATAAGCATTATCCATCTAAGTCCTTAAATTAAGAATTGCTAATCCAATCCCCATAACAAATTCAACACCTCAACCTCTGTTCCTAAACTACAAGATAAATGATGAGCAGCACCAATCTAAAATCAAAATCCAAAACAAAAACCAAATCTAAAACCGAAACGAAAAGATGGAAGGAGCAGCATCAATCAAGAAGAGAGCAGTTCAATCAAGAATTTAGCTGTGCACCCGAATGCGATTTCAGTTTTTGATGTCTTTGTTTATGAATGGGGAGTGACTACGGAAGAGATGAAATGGAGGGGATGAAATGACCATCTTATCCTCACATGTGAAATTATTTTTTTAAAATGTCTTAATTATAAATATTTAAGATAAGGTTTATAAATATTTTTATTTTAAAAAATAAAGTATATTTAGTAATTCACCTTTATTTGTTAAGTATATTTAGTAATTCACCTTCATCTTTGAGATGTATCTCTATCATGCTTTTCGTAGTTAGGGAACTTGAGAAGAATAATTTGGTTGTGTCGCTGAGTCCAATTCAATGAACTTAGGAAAATCTGAGAGTTAATTAGTGCTATTCACAGTTAATTTGGGGCATTGTCGTTCATTGTTTATAAGAAGAATAACTGGAAATCAATTTGTATGCATATGCTTCATGTGTGGTGAAGAATCCTTTAGCTATCATTTCATTCATATTTCATTCACAACTTAATTTACTTGTTGCCCTTTACTTTTGTTTTAGTTAAATTCTTCCAAAATCCCCCCAGTCATTGTTTTGTTTTTAGTTTAACTTAGTTTTCAGTTTTATAAGGTTAACTTGTGTTGATTAGCATCCTTCTAATCCCCGGAATAGAACGATCCCTACTTACTCATACTACGATTGCATAATTTATAGGGTTTAATTTGTGTGTTAGTTTCTACCACATCAAGTATAAACTTTGCTTAATCAATTATAATACAGATATAATCATATGATGATGATTTTTTTCTTTTTTTTCAATCAAAAACTTCTTTGTTAGAAAATTTATACTCATATGTAATATATAGAAGGATGAAAATTTTTGGGGCCTTCAAAAATTGAGAACCAAGCTTATCATTTACTTGTACATATATAACCAAGCTTATCATTTCCATTTTCCTTAGGTCTTTTAATTTGCAATCCTAAGAGTTTTTTATTTTTTTTCACATAGGGAACCATGCTTATCATTTCTATTTTCCTTTTTGTTGAGTGAAAGTTTAGGAAGAGATTGGTTACTCTTACCACCAACATCAGGGTATACTTACAGCCTCGAGTTAAAAAAACTTACACGTAATACTTAACTGCCAGTTGTCACTAGTATATATTTACGTAAGAATTTACAAAATGCACTTGAATCTTGATGGGAAGACAGATAAAACAGAAGCCTTACCGACTGAACCAACCCATGTGGCATCTCCATTTTCCTTTTGGTTGATTATATGTTTGTAATCTTGGGTTTTTTTTTTTTTTTCCTTTTTTGTTTGAGGAATTATATCGATTTGACGATAAAACCAAAAGGATAAGGCGACATTCCAGCTCCCAATAAACAGAAGAAGAAATTATGTTCAATTACTATTTTTGAAGAATGCTTTTTGTAAATTCTCTGAGTTCACTTCATACTGTAATGTTAGGGATACCAAATATTTAAATTTAATTTTATAAACTAAATAATATAGTTATTAATGATTGAATTATTACTTAAGTATTAATTAACATGCTGTTTTTTTATTAATGACACATTATTTAGTTTACGAATTTAATTTAAAATTTTGATTTCCTTAATATTATTCTTTGTTAATAACACATAAAACACGTTATTTCATTCTGAAAGACACGTTTTGAAGATAAATTTACATTCCCCTAGTTTGGGCTTAAGTGGTTTACGTTCCTCCAATCCTGCTACACATGTTGCAACATGACAATGGTTACACAAGCCGGATTCCTTCCGCCTAATCATTCTCATCAAACAGTCCAGATCCTTGAAATTTGATCTAACGGCTAAAAACACGGGCACACTCTAAAAGTTATAATAACTTTAGCCGTTGGATCAAATTTCAAGAATCCGGATTATTTGATGAGGAGGATTAGGTGGAAGGGATCCGGAGAGAATCCCTTTCCGATTACACGGAACCGATGAATAAAAACATGAAGATTTCAAAATTAGGGCCCATTTGGAGATATTCAATTTGTAAACAAAAAATAATGTGTCGCCAATAGAAATGAACACGTTTATGAAATCTTAAATAATAATTCAATCATAACTTCTACGTCATGTAATTCACAAATTTTTATCGATAATTTTAGTCTTCCTAGTATTATCTCAAAATTATATATAAGATACGTACGATGTGACCGCACACGGGCACTGCACTGTACCTGCCCACACCACATTCGCTGCTATACATCCACAATTAAAGCCAAAAGGTCTCGTTGTATTAACTTGACCTTCATTTCCTCAATCATATCCTCAGCAGCGAATGAAAAGTTCCCTTTGTCCAAAAAAAAAATTCCTCAGCAGCCAAGCCATGGGAACTCTCTCTAAATTGATCTCCCATCTCTACACCCTCACCATAATCTTCTTCACTCTCCTCATCCTTGAAATCGCAATCCACGTCCGTTCCATCGCCAGACTCAACCTGAATTCAGGCAAACGTGTCATCACCACCACACAGTATCTCAAACTCATAGAGCAAAAGAATCCCACAATTTGCTACACAAAAAAACTGAAGGCCACAGAATGCTCAGTTTGCTTATCAGATTTTGAGGAAGGTGACAAGATTAGGCAGCTGAAATGTAAGCACACATTTCACCAGGGCTGCCTGGACAAGTGGCTGCAAGAGTATAGGGCCACGTGTCCACTTTGCAGGACGAAGGTGTTGCCGGACGATGTTGTGGCTAGTTATCAGCGGCTGAGAAATCAGGTACAATACGACGGCAGCGATGCGGAGTTGATTTTCTTGTTATCTTCGTTGCAGGGGAATACTTTACATAGATTTTTCTAATCAGCAGCCTTGTCCTTTTAGTTGGATTAATATTAGTACAGTATATATAAATATTTTTTTTAACCTTGTTTTTTTTTATTTTTACTTTACTTTTTTATCTTTTGTTTTTATTTATCATGATCTTTTATGTAACTTTAATCAGTATTATACATAATGTAATTTGGCAATACGACGCGATTAGTTTGATAAACTGTAGTTTAGTTAAGGGCCTAGTGGGAGAGTGTTTCCAAACAAAGGATATATTTTTGTTGCTTCTCTTCTCTCTTAATTTGTAACAATATATTTCTGCATAATCTACATTAAAGCATTTTTTGTTTCTTTTTTGAGAAAACTGTAAAGCATTTTTTTCTGGGAAGTGCTTCGTATTTTCTTTTGTTTATCCAACAATTATCGTCAGTGGCAGAACTGCACGCTAACCAGCTCAACCGGGGATGGCCACCATACCCCACAGGCTCAACCTAATTATTTTATTTTAATTTTCATCTTTTGTGCCTGAAATAATACATGCGGGGGACTTGAGAGGATGAAGAAGGTTGTTTAGTGAAAATGTAACAAATAAAGAAAGAACAAAGAATAAGATATCAAGTTTGATTCCTCCTATTTGAGTTAATATTTGAATATTGGACCTAGATGAAGGAAAGCCCTAGGATGCCAACTAAAAGGGGACTTGCCCGAAGCCCAACACCAAGCCCAGAGGCAAAGTGAAGCCTTCTCAACCAAGATACAAGCCACGTTCTTACCATTGAAGAGACAAGTGGTGGAGACTAACCTACTACCAGCCAAAGAATACTTTCTAGTGGCATTCCAAGTAAAAGGCTGATGACTCACTACCCTTCAGATGCTTTCGGGCAAGAGCAAAGTCATAGCAATTTAGCTAATTGGCCTATAAAAGGAGGAAGAGGCCCCAGAGACAAGGACACTCAACCAATCAAACAAACAAGCATACAAACTCTACTCTCAAGCCAGATTTGCATTCAAAAGCTAAAATCAACCCAGATACAAGCTATCTCTTGCCCAGTTTAAAGCTCTACTATCTCCCTTAGTGGCGTAGTATCGATTTTCTTGTGTAAACTTGTTTACCATCCATCCTTTTTTAGCATATAAACCCCTGTTAATTCAAACAGAAGTGATTGCAAGAGGTTCAACCTTGATAGACAACGTGAAATCTTGCCCGACGCTCTTTGTTTGTTTTCTAAATTTGTAGATCTATTACTTAATGCATTCTCCAGTATGTATTCAAGTTATTTCCATCAGTTTTCCTATTTTAAGAGTTCCATTTGCATCTAGATTTGGTTAATTTAATGGATATGTTGTCATTAAAATCAATCAAGAACCAAGCAAACAGCATAAAAGGGCCTGGACTCCCTTCATTTGAACATACAAGACTGTGAACTAAAAGTCCTTGTTTACAAGGCAAGAAAAAGAACTTAATGTGGACTTAACCTATCCACACCAATCCTTTGATAACAAGAAGTCCGAGTAACTTGGGGCGCAAGTAATTGACTAAAAGCACTATTGTTCTACATCTCCTATATTGAGATAGCAATGGCACGCCTAACACTTAGATAGTTTTGATTGCGAGCCTCAAGGCTTACACCTAAGGCCCCACAAAGGCACCTTTTAGAACTACTTTGTCCTCTTCTTGTAGCACATCAACAAGCAAGAGCCCGATTACACATCCAAAGTGCCAATCCCGTAGGGAGCTGTGCTAAGGCCCGAAGATCATTTTCCAGAGAAATCTTCGCCCAAACATAGTTTTGGCACGCCCAGTGGGATATTCATAGTCTTATATGCCAAGAAAAAGAAGGGAGGAGAAAACCTTCAGGTGGAACACAGAATACGGGCCATCTCAGTGTCTACCAAGATCGAGCATGACAAATCATCCAGAGGATTTTCCTTCCCTGCAAGGACCAGCTATTCTAGAAAGCCTGACTTCATCCGAGAAGTCAAGAGGAAGGTAACCAATGAAGATTTGTAAGCGACCATGGTCCAAGTGCTGAAAAGTATGGAGAAGATCACCCTAAAAACCAGAGGAGAAGTAAGCAGATTTTGTTCCTTAACAGGGAATCTGCAAAGAAGATTAGATCTGGAGTATTGTACTCCAAATAATGGTTATGCTAGGGAAATGATGAGGGAAGAGAGCCCTAAGAAAGAACTAGTTATCCCCCTATTTCCTGTGCTTGAGGAAAAAAGGGATAAAAGAAAAAACAAGGATTTGGAGCTAGTCACCCAGTATTGAAGAAGATCTTGGAAACAAAGTTGCCCAACCCCCTATTATGAGGCAAAGTGGGCAAGAAAGAAAGAAGTATGGGATGCCCCAGTTAATCGAAGAATCCAGTGAAAAAAGGTGAGCCTACCAAGGCAAACAAGTATTCTCCTTATAGGCACCCACCATTGGCCAGTAAGGAAAGGGATGCTAAGTGAAGACAGCCCGACCCAAAGAAGGAAACCTTCTCTGGCAATGATTGCAGCCTGAAATGGGGAGCCCCACATACCCCATACAACAATACAGCTAACCAGTAGCTCAGAGATGAGTTAGCTGAGTTAAGAATGATGGTGGCCTAGAATGCTCAACCTCAGGCTCGCCTACTGTTTAAGATCATTTACCAGAAGCCATACCCGGAATATATTGATGAGCATAATCATTTTCCACTCAACTTCAAGATGCCCGCGTTTCCCACTTTTAGTGGGGAGGATGGCAGTGTATCTTCTGGAGATCACATCTTTAAGTTCTCTGATCATTGCATGGCATTTGAAGACAATTCTAATTATAAGTTAAGATTGTTTGGGAACTCGTTGGTTGGCCTAAAATCTCAATGGTATTCTCTGTTGTCTCCTAATTTTATTGCTAACTGGGGGTAAATAGATATGATTTTCCATGAGCAATTCTATAGGATGCAGCCTGAGATGTCTATCAATAACCTAGTAGAGGTGAAGCAATAAGAACATGAGTCCACAGAAGGCTTCGTGATGAGGTTTAGAAGGACAAGAATGAGGTGTCAATTCCCTATCAATCATGCCCAACTCATATCGATTGCTCAGAAGGCTTTGAGGCTGCCTTTGAGGAAAACGTTTTATGATGTACAGTTCAATGACATACAAAAGTTGGTAATTGCTGCAACAAAGTAGGAAAAGTTGTTGCTTAAGGAACAATAAGTGAAGCACTCAACTAAGGCTTGTTTTTTTTTACAAAAATAAAGCTGTAATTCACCAAGTGGAGTTTGAAAGAACTGAGCTAGAACAAAATGATGGCTATGGAAGAGAAATGATGGACATGCGTGCGGTAGAGATTACTACCCCTTTTAAACCTTTAACAATGAAGAGTTTAGTTCAACCAGTCAAGGATCAGAAAGTGGTGATGAATGATGGTGGATTTGTCCTTATGAAGCCCCTAAATACCAAAGTTATTCTTTTTGATCTAACCAATGCCTCAGAGATCTATGAAGAGTTGGTGCAGGTAAGAGTGATTGTGCCCGACAGACCAACATGAGGAACTATCAAGCTGCCCGAGAAACCCAAAGCAGCCATAGTTAAAGGGTTAGTGTTGTGTAGCAAGTGCCAAAGCGAATGTGAGTTTGTAGTACCAACATCAGGAGCCATTATTGATCAAGAATTGATTAGAAGAAAAGAGAAAGCGGAACAAGAAGTCTGCAGAAATATCAAGCAGGCAGTTAAGAAAGAGACCTCAAGAAATGTTTTCCAAAGTTTGGGAGGAGATTCTTAACCAAAGGGCTTATCAGAGGTATTCAGAAATTATAAAGCTTCTGAAAAGGTGAAGGACAGAGAAGCCAAACTACCAAAATGGGTAGATGTAAGGCCTCCCTAACCAAGTTACAATGGTGTTAGAATGAAAGGAAGAACAAAGAGCATTATATCCCCATTCACTAAGAAAGATTATGCCCGACTCGGGCGGAAATGGTACGTAGTAAGAAAATATGGGAGGCCTGTCAAAGAAATGGGAGCCTTTATGATTAGGAGAGTTCAGAGGCAGCACAAAGCTCACATGAACTCATTAAAAGTCCCCACTGCCTCAAAAACTTCTGAAAATATGAAGTTTGAGAAAGTACCTCATCGGGGAAGAAACCAACTTCATTGGAGAAGCAAAAATAAGGTAAAAAAGGCAAATAGCAAGGTTGAGGGGGAAGGAGATCATGTGCCACATAATCCTCATCCTGAGAAGTACAGAATACTAAGGAGAGCTTAAGAGGACATGGTAATGATATCAACACTAAGATGGAGCCCGGAGCTAATATGTTTTGGAACTATCTCGCCTGAAAGAGGAATGCTTCCACCGTTGCTGGTTAATACTCTCTGTGAAAACCTAGTGCAAGCATGGAACTTTGGCATAACTCGGGAAGAAAGGTTGCCTGAGCTGATGTTGCCAGAAGAAGCATATGCCTGGTTAGATGAATTCATGGACCACATTGGAGTCAAGAATGAGGACTTACCTGAACCTAGTAACTTCCATGTAAACAGGACATTTGTTCTATCTGCCATGTTTTGTCCCAAGTATGATCAACCTGCTACAATGGATGGTGATTACTTAGCAACATAACCTATGATGGCACATGTTAGTCTTGAAGAAGTGGGAAAAAATGAGTCAGGCATAATAGTTTTACCCAAGCTCACAAAAAAAGAGTCCGAGAGAGTACTTAGACACAATGGTCTTCAGTCGTCTGAGTTTGATCCTAGCCAACCATCTTAAGCCTATATATGTAACTACTCATCTGAAGTGAGTACCTTTCAAAAGGGTTTTGATTGATGGAGGAGCTGCTGTCACATCCCAACCCGAGCCCTCACCACATTCTGGGCTCAACTCCACCGTAGCATGATATTGTCCCCTTTGGGCCCTGACCACGCCCTCAAGGTTTTGTTTCTGGGAACTCACACGAGAACTTCCTAGTGGGTCACCCATCATGAGAGTGCTCTGGCGCACTACTCGCTTAACTTCGGAGTTCCCATGGAACCCGAAGCTAGTGAGCTCCCAAAATGCCTCGTGCTAGGTAGAGATAGGAATATACATATAAGGCTTACATGATCCACTCCAATGGGCAATGTGCGATGTCACATCTGCGGTCATTGTGTTACCATATAAGTAGATGAAAAGAGTGTAGAAGTGAGGAATATCTCACCCCCATGGATCTAACAGTTTCCAGTTTCTCTGGAGCCATCACTGAAACTCATAGGATATTGCCCTTGGAGGTTAACTTGGGCTCCAAGCAAATCATGTTATCCTTCTTTGTTGTGGATAGTACTTCCACCTATGGAGCTTTACTAGGCCAAGATTGGATTCATTAAAGTCACTTTGTGTCTTCCACCCTACATTAACAGGTAACAGTTTACCATGAGGAAGGAACTATGAGACCAGGATTTTGGGAAATGGTGGAGGCTGAGTCACGACCATTCCTTCCCACTACCAATGCAGCAAAAACTAGCTTTTATAATCCTAGTATTGGGATTCTCTAATGCTTAGGAACTGATGAGAACAGCCGCCCAACTAAGGTGATGACCCAAAAGCTTTTGGAGCAAGGATTGTCCCTTACCAGGGAAGAATGAGATAGACTCCATATTGTCCCAACACCAGTAATGTCAGAACAAAGAAGAAATGACCAAATAATTACAGTAAGGTCCTTAATCAAAAAATTGTTGGTGTATGGAAAAGAGAGGAAGCAGGAAAGGGAGAGTTGTTGCCCGAGCATACAACAAGAAGGTAAAGGTAAAGACCTTCAAAAAAAGGAGAGTTAGTATGGAAAGCAATTCTGCCTTTAGGAGCTCAAGTTAGAGGCTTTGGGAAATGGAGTCCGACTTAGGAAGGTCCTTTCATTATCAACCAAGTACTAGACAAAGGAGAATATTACTTGGCAGATATGGAAGGAAGCTTACAAAGGCATCCAGTTAATGCTAAGTTTTTAAAGAAATATCATCCAACTCTCTAGGATGTTAAAGATTGTTATATTGAAAAGAGTTAGTGATTTCAAAGAAAAGTAAAGTTAGATGATGCAGTAAGAACTTTAATATAATGCAAGAAGTCAAACAAGTAAAGGCAAAGAATAATTTTATTTCATAAAAAGAAAGTTACAATGGCCCTAGCCTAACAAATTTACATCTTCACCCAGAGTGATTATTCTGGAGTAGTAAGTCTGCATAGTTGTAAAAATTCTGGTAGGCTCGATCAAAATAGTGCTACTATTAACAAGTAAAGACTCAGTATGTTCCAGTTCCAGATTTGCCTTTTTCACTTCTTCGAACTGTTATTTGAGTATGCCAATGAGAGTCGCATGCTCAGCCTTTAGCATAGCAAATTGCTCTTCTAACTTCTAGATTTCAGAAGTCACCACCTTGATCCTCTCCTCTATCACTAAACCTTCATCTGCTAGCTGTTGAATATGGTGGAAGTACTGGATTGTTTATCCTTAAAACACCTCACTCAATTGGCTTGCCTCTCAGCCTTCTAATGTTGATCCCTAAAAGCCTTCAAGTTCTCAAAATATGAAAGGAATGACTCCTTCAAGTTCTCAAAATATGAAAGGAATGACTCATGTTGAACTCTTGATAGTTGATTAGCCTTGAACATATCTGTTATGGCCTTCTCTACGTCGTGAAGAGCATTGAGGCTGAAGGAAGCTGAAAACTCCCTCTTCACTCACTCTTGAAAGACTTGGCGATGCTTTTGAAAGCCAGAAGATTCAGAGGGATGCCTTAAGGATTTTGGCTTTGTCTTGAGTTGCCCGAACTCTTTAGAAAGCTCGGGCAAAGCTGCAGTTGTGGAAATAGGTGAAGGAGAAGAGGGCAGTGCTTCAACTTCTTCAAAGGGCATAGCAATAGATGAGGTATCAGCAGAGGATGAAGCTCGAGAAATAGGAGTAGTGATGATTATAAGAGCAAT
Source organism: Pyrus communis (assembly GCF_041283825.1). Classification (NCBI taxonomy): domain Eukaryota; kingdom Viridiplantae; phylum Streptophyta; class Magnoliopsida; order Rosales; family Rosaceae; genus Pyrus; species Pyrus communis. The sequence goes on from NC_142579.1 coordinate 16,278,185, forward strand.
GGTGGTTTTCATCTTTTTCTTAGGCCTAATAATAGGAATCCCTATGACCCCAGAAGCTAAAAGAGGTCGAGGAAGTTCCGTTTTGTGCACCAGACATGGAGGAAAATTGCCCGAGTCCTCTTTAGGGCCCTGTTGCAAAACCAAGTAAAACAAAGTTGGGAGAAGGACTACAATTCAGAATGAAGAAAGGTAAGATGAGAGAAGTCAATATACCTAAATGGAGCACGAGGACTTAAAAGGAGGGGTAATGACTCTTGGTTGTGAAGGAGGATCACTTCCACTAACTGGAGAATGAGGAGTGCCCGAACCCTCACCAAGCAAGGTCTTGAGTAGAAGGAGGAAACCCCTTTGTAATGATTACTGGATGAGGAGAAGCCCGTGGGCTAAATGCCTCTAAGACCACGGGGATCTCAGGGACTATAGGCTCCCTAAATGCTGTTATTGTTGGTTGCTGTGACTCATGTGCTGGAGATGGCAGGGGAAAATAAGAACGGAAAATAAGTATAAATAAAAGATATTAAGACATAAAGATTTAAGATCGAAGTACTCACTGAATTGTTGTCATATTCCACAAAGTGCAACATTTCCCTAGTTGACGGGTCAAACTAGGAAGTAGAAGCCACCATTTGGAGGAAAAGTTGAAAGAATAGAGGTAGAGCTTTGCCCAACTAAGGGTACAGCTACTCCAACCTTAGCCTATAAAAAGAAAGGTTAGGTATTAAAACTCTATGATGATGGGAATACAAGTATAAAGTGTGGAAAAGAGAAATACCTTTGAAGGCTTAGCCTGAGAGGGGGAATCATACGTTGATCAGGCAGACAGAGATGAAGCCTCGGGCTGAATGGACCTTTCACCTCTAATGTCCTATTTAAACATACAAGTACAGAGTTAGTGTAAATATTGAAAGAATAAAGGAAAGCAGGGTACTTAAAAGAATCGAACCTTTACCTCCAATTCCTTGAGGATAGCATCAAGAACAGGCTTGTCTTTCTGATACAACTTTGCTTTAATGGCTTTTCCCTGGAAACGATAATAGGCTTCTTGGTTGCTTAAGCCCTAAACACAAAAAAATGAAGTTGTTAGCTCTTAAACACAAAATGTAAGTAAGAAGGAAAGGTTAAAACAAAATTCACTTACTAGAAGCTTTATGTTTCTTCCTACCCACGCTCGCCTCAGCCACAAAAGCAAAAAACTTGGAGGATTTAGCGACCTATGCCCTTCTTCTCTTCTTTGTAGGGGTTCCTCGCAAACCATGGATGGAAAGCTGAGCCCGAGATCGCTCTTCAAGCTCGGACTCTAAAGATTCCACTACTGTTGCCCGAGTCCGCCGTGTGGCTCGAGTTTCCACAACAGGCTCAACCTCACCTTCTGAGTCTCCAAGTAGCTCAGAAACATCCCCACCTGCTCCAATGCCTTGTCTCTTTGCCTCAGTTGTGGCTTCTTGAAGGACAAAGGCATCCCCAACCTCTTCATCATGCCCGACGTCCATTTTTGTGAAGTTGCCTTGAGCTGCAAGTGTAAGGAAACCAAGAAAAGTTTTAGAAGAAGGCAGATTCATGAAATTACAAGTTAAAAAAAAAAAAAAAAGGTAATAGGTAACTATTAGAAGGAGTTGATTCTTCTGATGAATCATTTCCTTCCAATATGCAAGCTCATTTGGCTTTGGATAAGATTTGATTGAGAGTTGCTTAAAAAAACAGTCATGGACTTTGCGCAGGTTTCTTCCATACTTCTTAGTCCATTTTTCTTCCCACTAAGAAGAGAAGCTTGAAGGGCATTCAAAGTTCAGGTCCATGGGCTCTCGGGCAACCTTGCTCAATACCTCGAGACTTCGTTGAGCAGTTCGGAATGTGACTTCTTGTGGAGAGTGAAGACGATAAGAGGTACTACAATGAATAAAGTCGAAGAAGGGCACCCGAATAGCTTGTCTAAACCCCAATTGTCTAGCACAGAAGTTGCAATGGTAAACCTCCAGCCCGTGCTCATAGCAGTCACTCCTTACTCCCTAAGCTAGGTCCCTTGGTTGTATACAGCTGATAAATTTCTCTCTACAAAAGGGCTAGCGTCTCTTCCAAAAGCATCTTGGAAAGTTTGGTCAGAGAACTAAGGATATCTCCTCAGCACGGACGTTCCCCATTCCAAGTCTGCCCGAGTCCTGCAAACTCTAAAAAAGTAGAGGCAGCAGAAGGTGGAATGATTAGTGGGAGGGGCCTCAGCGAAGATTCCAGCAGGGGCCATTTTTTTATGGAAATCCAAGGTTGGGAGCCCGAAGCTCAGGGAAATACCATTGAAGCCAAACCTTGGTTGGTTTCGAATGGTTCACCCTTGGTAATCTTATACAGAAGATAATAGAGATGAGCAAGGAGGAAGGGGCCCGTGGCTACATCGTCAAAGTTGTGAAGAGTTTCTACTAGAGGAATCCATTCCACTTTCACTCCTTTAGATTTATTGGGAAAGACGTGTTTGTTGAGCTAGTAGAGGAGAAAGTACATGTGCTCCTGATCTCTGTTGGCATTGGAGGAAGAGGGGCCAAATTCCTTCTTTGCAAATGGGTTGAAGCCTGTAAATGAGGTTCCGTATCTCTTGAAGGTTGAGGAGTTATATTCCATTTCAAGAAAGAGAGCAGAGCTGCCCAAGCTTTCAGCGGTCGAGTGAGAAAGAAAAATCCAATCATAGGTAACATCTACGACCTTACCCGAGGGCCTTAGCCCGAAGACCTGTGCTATATCGGGGATGGTCAGAGACATGGGGCCCATGCTGAAGTCAAAACTGTCGGTGCCCGAGTTCCAGAAAAGCAGTGCAATTGTCAGTAGCTCGGGCTTAGCAATCACAGTCGACTTGCACAACACTATCAGCTTATAAATTCCGTTGTTCATCCATTTCCTTTTAAAGATGGGCTCGAGCTCATTTATCCATTATGTCTATGCCTCATCCTTCATAAGTCGAAAGCCGCGATGGTGGTTTGACCATTTAGAAGATGAAATGCCCGACTTAGCCTAAAATGGGTTAAGGGTGTACCAATTCTCCTTGGGCATATTGTTTTCTATAGCTACAGGGACCTGAGAAGTCCAAGCAGGCCCCAAGAAATGTACTCATCCCTCTTCGAAAAAAAGTTCAGTATGTAGGCCTGCCCGAGGACAATGAAGGCCTTTGAGTAAATGACGCATATTGGAAATCCCTTTACCAGTCTCGCAAGGAGATTGAGTTCGAGCAACTTTGGGTGCCATTAGATGATTTTGAGGAGAAGATGGGAAGAAAATCGGAATTAGGGGGCAAGAACTGAAGAACGAGATAAGTTTCTGGAAAGTCTGAAGGCTCTGAGAATTCTGCGAAGTTCTGGGAATTCAAAGGTTTGAAGTTGCTAAGGTATTTAGCCAAAGGGTTTAAGAGATAATTATTGATGTGAGAATTATACGAACACAAATTAAACCCTATTTTTATCAATTGTAGTGAAGAATGTAATTAGGGATCGTTCTGGACCGGGGATTAGGAGGGATTGTTAATCACTTGGATTTGACTCAAAAACGTAAAAACACAATATAAAACACCAAACTAGACCCAAAGAATGCAAAACTAAAGTTTAAAACACTAAGACAAACCAAAAGACTCAAAACTGCCTTAAAATTACTTTCTGAGCAGTTTTGAGCACTAGAGAAGAATTTGGACGAAAATAGTTATAACTTGACTCAAGATACTTTAAAAACACAACTAAATTGATTTCTAACTAATTTGACACTCCAAGTAAAGGGGGATTTTGATTTTGACGAATTTGAAAACAAAACTTAAAACTTTGTAAAACGAACGGATTTTAAAACGAATTTGGATTTAATGAATGGAATGAAGGCTAGCTAAGGGGTTCATCTCCACACATGCCATACTTGCACTCAAAACGATTTCTAATTGCTTTTCAATAAACCATGAATTCTCAACGCCCCAGATTAACCGTGAATTGCACTAATTAACCCTCAGATTTTCCTAACATTATTGAATTGGATGATTGCATACGACAACCCAAAGCATTCCCCACAAGTTCCCTACATGAATTGCATAATAGAGATACAAGCAAGAATCATTAAGTTCTTTGAAAACCATAAGCATTGACGAAGCACTTGTTACTATGAATTGCATGAAACTTATGCCAAGAATTTACTTAACGCAATTGAGATCATCAACTTTTACTACTTGTGAATATAAGTTTGTAACGATTAGGTGAAACTTCCTTATATCCTAGCATTAGATTTACGCATGATAATTAAGCATGCACTCTCAACCAACACACACAAATCAGTTTAATTCAAATAGATAAGTGAATTGAATTCACAACTTATGAAACGCAATTAGAGGTAATCAAATCATATAGCAAGCATGATCATGGTTTCGAATCCCCCCTAGCCAAGGGGGGGTTTAGTTCCTCATACGTACAAGACAAAGAAAAGTAAATTTAACCATTGAAATTAAAGGAGAGGAAACACCTAAAAATTCCAGCAACTCGAACTTGAATTGCATGAACGTCCAAGCCCTCTTCTCCTCCTCTTTGTTGCGGCACAAGGTCTAAGGACAGGTTTTGGGTGGTATTTGTATGGAGGAATGGATGTGTGATGGTAGGGTAGTGTTTAGGAGGGATGGGGAATGCGGCAAGGTGGGAAAATATGGAGAATGGTGAAGGATGGTTGCGGCAAAGGGTTGGGAATGTATGAATGTTGTGTGAAGGGGTGGTGGTCTAAATGGTGCGGCAAGGGCTGTTTATATAGGCTAGTTTGGCACACTTAGTAAAGGAAAAGGATTGCATAATCCCATTGAAAAAGGGTTAACTCAAGGCAGAAATCAAGTGGGATTTGGAATAGGTAGTGCGGCTAGGAATTAGGGAGTTCTAGAAGGATAGGTGCGGCACATATGTAGGGATAGGATAAGGTGTTCTAGAAACTGTGTTTAAGGCAGATTCCTAATCCTAAAGGGCTTAGGACATATGATATAAGAGTAGGAAAAGGATTGTGATTCCTAAACCTACAAGGAATGGTGTCTTGCGACATTGGTATGGATAAGTCTTCTAGAAACTGAAATAGGTGTTTAGATGTGTAATTGATTCCCCCTAATTAGCTAGGTTTAAGTCCCAATCTGATTTGGATAGGATAGAATAGGATAATGTTAGAGTTAGGATAGGATAAGGTTTCTAGGATAAGATAAGATAAGGTTGGATAAGGTTGGATAAGGTTTCTAGGATAGGATAAGATAAGGTTGGATAAGGTTCCTTGTTTCTTGCTTCTTCCTTATCTTCATTGGACTAGAACTTCTTCCACCAGATTTGTAGCCTTTCCTAGCTCTTCTTGTCTTCAATTTCGTCCATCCTCTTTGCTCCATGGTTAAGCTATCCAATCCATGCCCAAAAATGCTTCAAATAGCCTCAAAATGCACTTTCTTGCTCCCTTTGCCATTAGAACCTAAAAACATACGAAAATGGCTTAAAATACTAAAACAACTATGAATTAATAACATAAATGCATGAAAACAAGCTAAGTAAGTCGCCTAAATATGCTCCTATCAATTATACAGTAAGTGGTTACTTAACGATGAAAGTCATGTGTTAGTGCAAAGGTTTAGTTAACAACGGCTGTTTTAAATGGTGTAAGTCCCGAGTGAAGGCGTGCGACAACTATTTAATCATTATTAGCGTCTTGGGTTACAAACTTAAGAATGATTAAAGGGGGCATTGTTTGGGTTAATATTTGAATATTGGATCTAGATGAAGGAAAGCCCAAGGATGCCAACTAAAAGGGGACTTGCCCGAAGCCCAACACCAAGCCCAGAGGCAAAGTGAAGCCTTTTTAGCCAAGATACAAGCCACCTTCTTACCATTGAAGAGACAAATGGTGGTGACTAACCTACTACCAACCAAAGAATACTTTCTAGTGGCATTCCAAGTAAAAGGCTGATGACTCACTACCCTTCAGATGCTTTCGGGCAAGAGCAAAGTCACAGCAGTCAAGCTAATTGTCCTATAAAAGGAGAAAGAGGCCCCAGAGACAAGGACACTCAACCAATCAAACAAACAAACATACAAACTCTTCTCTCAAACCGAATTTGCATTCAAAAGCTGAAATCAACCCAAATTCAGTCATTTTTAGCGACAATCTATCTCTTGCCTAGTTTAAAGCTCTGCTATCTCCCTTAGTGGAGTAGTATCGATTCCCTTGGGTAAACTTGTTTACCATCCATCCCTTTTTAGCATATAAACCCCTGTTAATTCAAAGAGAAATGATTGCAAGAGGTTCAACCTTGATAGATAAGGTGAAATCTTGCTCGATGCTATTTGTTTGTTTTCTAAATTTGTAGATCTATTACTTAATGCATTCTCTAGTATGTATTCAATTTAGTTCCATCAGTTTTCCTATTTTAAAAGTTTCATGTGCATCTAGATCTGGTTAGTTTAAGGGATATGTTATCATTAAATTCAATTAAGAACCAAGCAAACGGCTTAAAGGGGCCTCGACTCCCTTCATTTGAACATCTAAGAGTATGAACTAAAAGTCCTTGTTTACAAGGCAAGAAAAAGCACTTAATGTGGACTTAACCCATCCACGACAATCATTTGATAACAAGAAGTTTGAGTAACTGGGGGCACAAGTAATCAACTAAAAACACTCTTGTTCTACATCTGCTATACTGAGATAGCAGTGGAACGCCTAGCACTTAGTTAGTATTGATTGCGAGCCTCAAGGCCTACACCTAAGGCCCCACAAAGGCACCTTTCAGAACTAACTTTGTCCTCTTCTTGTACCACATCAATAAGCAAGAGCCCGACTACACATCTAAAGTGTCAATCCCTTGGGGAGCTATGCTGAGGTTTGAGGATCCTTCTCTAGAGAAATCTTTGCCCGAACACCTCTTGTGGGAGCAAATTTTCAATGTGGATTGAATTGACAAAAACCTACATACATAAAGAAAGATACAAATGGAATTAGATTAACACGTTGTGGTGTTTGCCAAAGGACCTCCAATGCCTAAGTAAGAAATATTGTACGAAGTAATAAGAGTGTGGTGAGAGTTCTTGATTACCGGAATAAAGTGGCAGACCTTGAATATTTATAGAGAATTGAGAAGTTAACCCCTAGCGTTCAGGTTCATTAAACCTGTTACGTCCAGGTTTATTGAAACTATTAGCAGAGTGTTACTTAGTTTACACACCAATAGAAGAATATTCGTCTGAGATTCTAGGAATATGCTTCAGAGAAATTTATTATGCTAAGAGACTATAGGTAAGCCCATTACATATTAGGATAACCTATGCAGGTCGCGTGGCTATTGACTTGGATCGTTTGTGATGACTTGGGCTGGGAGGCTAATTGGTTGTGGGCTTCATAGAGAATGTGTTTCATTAGCTCATTGGAGTTTGACCAAAGATATGCTTATTCCATAAAGGACAGAATGATCATATTTGATAAGTTATACACGTAATATGTTTTCATTGATAGAGATATTTTGTGTTCCCACACCTCCTTTCCCTCTTTGATAGCCTGTATAATAAAAATGGTACTTAATGGATTTCTTTATGTGAAATAGTGTTGGTATAATTCAAATGATTTTTGTTGACATTTTGTAATTTATAAATAGGTTACGTGGCGTTGTTAAAGTTTTACCACTATCTAATTCTATAGTGATTGTGTTATTTAATAATACGGTTTAGTGATATTCTTATTCACTTAAAAGTGAGATGTTTTAGGTTTAATTCTTGCCAAAGACGAATTTAAACCACATTATTGGTAATTTATTGTGAGGTTAAAACTACTCCCTCGCCATTAGTATAATATCATAATTACTGTATTTGTCCTCTCCAAAGACAAATTTCTAGTTCTGGCGCCAACTATCGTTGAATACAATATCTCCTCACCTCTACAGTGACAAGGTGCCACTAAAACGAATGGTGATTGGCACATAAGAGGGCTTTTTCTAACCATATCTGAAGACGCACTTTAATCAAATACTATAACATTGAAAAGCTTTTCTGGTCATGTCAAATGTATATCATTTGTTTTGAACATCGTTATTCCAAAGTGAACTTTTATGCTTGGTCTTGATCCATCACAAAATTGAATAAGGAAGGCAGGATTCTTTGTTCTTTCGATTCTGACACTGTGTCTTGAATTCCTTGTGTTATATTGACCTATCAGTATAGTCTATACCTTTGTTCCTGAATTTTAAAGTATTGGGATAAGCTTTTCACGAAAGGAAAAACAGAATTCAGTGAAGTTAATAACAGTAGCTTGTTTATTTCGTGTGGTATTTGTTTTTATATTTCTTGAATTCACAATAAATACAGCGTTTTATTTATTTATTTTGGAAGAACATATATGCAACTTCATTAAAACATGGTCTAAATATAGAGAATAGAGAGAGTAATTTTTTCACGATTTTTTAAAACACAAAGCCTCAAGGGCAAGTATTACAAGAGTCTCAAAGCAAAGCCTGTCTAGCTAGCGCAGTTGGGAACCACCGCAAGCCACAATCAGATGTCAGAGAGTGACCAAAATTTGCAAGGGAATGGCTACAAATTTAGCTTTCCTAAATACATGATTAAAAAAAATACTCAAAAGTACATTCGCTAGCCCCAAAATGTTAGCGATTAAGGTGGAGATATGCTAGGGAACTGCACATTCGCCGTGCACAGACTTGATAACCAAAAGAGAATTTCCATCAACAATAACCTTAAAATAGCCAGCCCTTTCAGCCTGACAGAGACTCCACTTAAGCACCCTAGCTTCCACGGACAAAACAACGCAATCACCAAGAAACTTTGCACCAACAACAAGAGACTTTTTGACTTGCCCCGATCCGGAGCTACATCCAGGATCAACACGTAACATCATCATGTACCTGTTCCTTTATCATGCATCGCTTCCAAGGCATAACCATAAACAAACAACAATTCAACAACACATTAGCCTTTCTTTATATCATTGTTGCATGTAACCTTCGTGTTATACTACCTACGTATCCAAAGATAGAATCAAACTAATCGTAGTTATCCGTTCCCTAAGCTATGACATTTGTTATAGTATGTTCTAGCAGAAAAGTATAGAATTTCATAATCATTCAATGGAATTTGACGAGCATGATTCATTAGGCTCGATTATCGTCAAAGATGAATTTGAACCACATTATTGATAGTCTTTTGTGAGGCTAAACCCATCTATTCATCCTTAGTATAGATAATATCGTTTGTTTTCCAAAAAAGAAAAAATATATATCTATAATGTTTGTAGATTATAGATTTTATATAATTTTCATCATCGTAGTATTATATTTGTCCTCTCCAAGGACAAATTTCTAATTCTAGCTCTATCGTTGATGGAACGTATTATCTCCTCACCTCTACGGTGACAGGGTGCCACTAAACAAATGGTGATTGGCATATGTGAAAAACACACTTTAATCAAATACTAGAAATTCAAAAGCATTTTTGGTCCTGTCAAATGTATATGATTTGTTTTGGATATATCTTTTTTCCAAAGTGAATCACAAAATTGAAAAATGAAGGCAGGATCCTTTGTCCTTTCGATTCCGACACTGATAGTGTCTTGAATGGAATAGGATTATCTCCCATTCTATTCTCATTCTCTTCCCTTTCCTTTCCTCCTTTCACACATTGTTTTTTGTCTTATTATCTCTATAAAAAAAAAATTAATATAAGATGTTGACGTGATTTAACCGTGACCGTTCAAATAGGAGGAGAGAAAAGGAAAGAGATTAGAAGAGAAGAGAATCCCCCTTCCGTCTTGAATTCCTTGTGTTATATATGACCCTATGGTCTATACATTTGTTCATTAATTAATATGGAATTTGAGGGACACTCATGACAGTGGCTTATTTATTTTATGTGGTATTTGTTTCTATAATTTTAGAAATCGTAATAGATACAATGTATTTATTATTTATTTATTTATTTATTTTGAAAGAATATATATGCAATTTCATTAAAAATGATGCAAATACAGAGAACTAGAGGGAAAGAATTTTTCACAAGCTCTTTTTTTTTTCTTTTTTTTTTTTTTTTTTTTTGAAAAATGAGAAAAATATTAAAACACAGCCTCGAGGGCAAGTATTCCAACAAGAGTCCCAAAGCAAAGCCTGTTTATCTAGCACACTTGGGAACCACCGCAAGCCACAAACAATCAGAGGTCAAAGAGTGACCTAAATTTGCAAGGGAATCAGCTACAAAAATAGCTTTCCTAAATACATGGTTAAAAGAAATACTCTCAAAAGCATTCGCCAGCTCCAGAATGTCAGCAACTAATGTGGAGATACGTCAGCGACAATGAATGCGCATTCGTCATGCACTCACTTGATAACCAAAGAGAATCTCCGTTAACAATAACCTTAGAATAGCTAATCATTCGAGCCTGGCAAAGACTCCCCTTAAGCACCATAGCTTCCGAGGACAAAACACCTCAATCACCAAGAAACTTTGCACCTGTCACAAGAGGCTTGATTTGAGTAAGTGGAAAGAAAATGGCTAAAATACTTGCGTCTGTAATTTGATTATATGTGTGGTTCATGTGCTAAAAATTAACAGAGTTGAATTTTTTTTAAATTTTAACATAATTTCTAACAGACTTTACCACAAAAGCTTAAATCCTTTTTTCTTTTTTTCTTTTTTTTAGCTACATTCCAATTACTATATCACCACAAAAACTAATAATCCAATTAGGCCTTCTGTAATGGATACGACTTCGAAAGTCAACAAATACTCATTTGTTGTATGCGACAGTATCCATGCGGTACACTAGTGTATGTGACATGAAGTGACAAACTTCAAGGTGCGACTTTGTGAGCTGTGAAAATATTCAGTTGTCACCCATTTGGGCGGAGCCTTCAATCACCGAATCCCCTTGTTTTCATCGACAGTATTCGGACCTCCCTGCCTTCTTCTCTTTTATCTCTCACTCACTCTGCTTTCTTCACCTTCAACCCATCTGCCTGTGGTTCTTCATTCTCTCTACTCTTCTTCTTCTTCTTCTTCTTCTTCTGGGACAATTGAAAAACGGTATTTCCCTCTCAACGCGCATTTACTGAATCATTATTATCGTTTAAAAATGGCAGAAAGATCCCATTCTTCTGGCTAATGTATTGTCTTGTTTTGATTTGTTCGAATACCAAATTTTTCTTTTGTTCTGAAATGGTAGCGAGTCACTTATGCTGGTTTTTGTTCATTTGGTGTAACTGGGTTTACTTAGGTCTCATTGCTTTCGAAAATGGATGCCACAATGCCCATTTGCAGGACTGTCACTCCGACTCCCGTAAGTACCTCTTTACCCAATATCTGTTTATATTTTCGGAATTGTGTCTGGGTTTTGGATGTTGGGTTGTGTTCTGATTAGCTGCAATTGGGCTGGGTTCTGATAACTGAATCATCCAAGATTGATGATTTTGCTTATGTATTCATCGAAATGGATGATGGATCCGCTTTGCAAATGCGTGTTAGTTAGTTGAAGGTTTGCTTTAACTTTATGTTCTTAATCATGCAAGATAAGTTCCTTCTGTATCTTCACTTTTGTAGAAAAGATCAAATCCTTAACTTTTTCTTTATCCAATTTTGCCAAAGAGATGATAACTGAAACATCCTGAGTTCCTAACTCATTTGGGAAAAGTAAATAATCGGAATTCCTAGATAAATAGAATTTATAAATCAATGAGGTCTTCTAATGTCAACTACAGGGCTTATTTTTTGGGAGGACAAGAGAGATCCGGAGTTCCCAATGTAGCTTTATGGTAGGAAATAAAGTCAGCTTGCTAAGGCAGAGAGCTCGGGGGGCTCAAGTTAGTTTTAAATCCAGGAAGCATGGGGGAGCTCTCCATGCTACATGTCGTGCTGAAAAAATTCTGGTGGCAAACAGAGGAGAAATTGCTGTTCGCGTTATTAGAACTGCCCATGAAATGGGAATACCTTGTGTTGCAGTTTACTCAACAATAGACAAGGATGCACTTCATGTGAAATTGGCCGATGAATCAGTTTGTATTGGTGAAGCTGCAAGCAGTCAGTCGTAAGTAGTTGATTATGATAAATTTTGCTTATCCTTTGTCTCAGTTTCTGTCACTGAGGATAATGGTTAAATCTGTGCATTTTGATCTGTCTTTCTACAGGTACTTAGTTGTTCCAAATGTTTTATCTGCTGCCATCAGTCGGAAATGTACAATGCTTCATCCAGGATACGGTTTCCTTTCTGAGAATGCATCCTTCGTTGAAATGTGCAGAGAACATGGAATCAACTTTATTGGGCCTAAGGTAAGTCTGTCAAATAAAAAGAAACATAAAATGTTCAAGCCAAGACTGTTTGATATTATTCTCTTTATTCAAAATGTAATGTCTAAGCTTCCTTAACAACAAATAAAAATAATAATTTAGATCTAACCATGATAAGTTAATGTGAATGCTACTAATAGGGACTTAACAAACTTTTACATTCCATATAAATATTTATTAAATTTTTCTAAGAATTAAGGACGGTAGTCTAAACTTTCCTAACAGTTAAGGGGCTTAGTCGATGTGGATACATTGGCAAATCATGTATCAATAGTTGGGCTGTTTGAATGAATTTTGTCCTTGGTTGTAAGGATAAATTTTATAAGTTTTTAGGTATGTTAAATTTTTTGGCAGGGTCTATATGTCAAACTCCCTAACTTAATTGAATGTTCTTGTGCCAAAATCTCATGTAAATTTAGATTGATAAATCGACAATCTGTGAATAGTAATGGATAGATATTCAACTTGGAATGAAAAAAAACTTGTTCTTTTTTTCTTGAGTTACACTTTAATTGGTTTTGATACATTATATTGCATTTATATGACCTTCTATTCTTTGAATTTCTCATGTCTTAGAGTGGTTAGTAATTATTAGGTCATGAAAATATGAGCACATGACTCTTTGTTCAGTTGCTTATTCTTTAATTCATGTTCTCATGTGGAACAAATGCTTGCAATTTTGGTCACATTTTGCAGCCTGATAGCATCCGTGTTATGGGTGATAAATCAACTGCCAGGGACACAATGAAGAAAGCAGGCGTTCCAACTGTACCAGGAAGTGATGGATTACTACAGGTATCTCCCTTAACATTAGATATTTTACTTTTCAACACATCCAGAACTAGGTGCTCCTATGAATTAATTTTGTATTACTTGTTTCAACGGTTTTTTATTTTCCCTACAGAGCACAGAAGAAGGAATCAAACTTGCAGATGAAATTGGTTTTCCTGTTATGATCAAGGTAAAGTATCATGTCTTATTGATCGCGTGCTAATTAAAACGCATTATACTTGCACTGTATCTTACATTGCACACCCTTTCATGTTAACTCCCAAAATTCTAAAGTTAAAACATATTAATGTACCAAATTAAATTCTTTGTTTGGTTTGAAGAACTAAACTTTTCATATTAATAATTATTATTAATTACATTTCAATTCTAAAATGAGGGAGTACACGCCTATTTTGGTAGAATGGCTGCTCAAGAGTTAAATGTGTTTGAAAAGCAATGACAAAACGCTACCCAATTACCTAGCCATAGTGCTATACTAGGAAAGATTTACCATCTCAATGAAGCTGGATAATTTTTATAGGTTTTAAAACATAGAGTTGCTAATAAAAACTTCAGTTGGTGGCTTCTAATTGTTGCCTCTGATTTCTGGAGGAGGCTGTTCTATCATTTGGCAGAAAAAATAAATCTGGCCGTCTTGTTTACTAATGTGTTATTTATTTACTTGAATGAATCGGACATGAAAATTTTAGTTCTTCAATAAATTAATCATAAATCCTATGAAATCAATGATTATTTTAGTATTGTGGCTTTCATTGAAACTTTCCTTTACTTCATGTTAGCGAAAACCAATGTACAATTTTATATGTTATTTCTTTGTTTCGGTTAAGTGATAAGGATGATTTGCTATTTAAGGCAACAGCAGGAGGTGGAGGACGTGGCATGCGTCTTGCTAAAGAACCTGAGGAGTTTGTGAAGCTGTTACAGGTAGAGCACCCAATGCATTATCTTCCTATTTTTGTTGCTTAAGTGATGCCTTTTTTCGTTCTTGTTCTTTGAAAGTATTTCTTTGACTCATCTTTGAAGGCATATTTGAAGTTTTTTTGTTCAAAAGTTTATCCTGTTGATTGTACTGTTTGGCTCTTAGTCTAGTTGGCCTAGTTATCTGTAAACAAACTTTATATTTTTGCTTCTATGTCATAGTTTTCTGCCTTGATTTGATTGTTTTTTTCAGCAAGCAAAAAGTGAGGCCGCAGCTGCTTTTGGAAATGATGGAGTTTATTTGGAAAAGTACATCCAAAATCCTAGACATATTGAATTTCAGGTAACGTACATGCAAAAGATACTGTAAAATTTCACGGTCATACATTTTTATCCTGAATTATTTTATAATAATTAGGATTTTAATTGACATTTGATGACAACATGCAATCTCCCGATTCTCTTGTAAATACAGGTTCTAGCAGATAAATATGGAAATGTTGTTCACTTTGGAGAGCGGGATTGCAGCATCCAGGTACTTTAAATGGCCTTATTGTCTGCTTTAATCTCTGTGAAGGTTACAGTAGTTTCTAGAAAACAGCTTTCTGCATATAATTTTAGTTCTAATTTCTTCAAGGGAAGCAAAATTGGTTATAACCTTACGATGTAACTAACTCTTAGTAACTCTAGGATGTATATCCTCTTTTCTTTTCTGAGAAATGTAAAATTCAATGACACGTGCCAAATTGTTTATCATGTTTTGAATGTAACCATCACACAGAGAAGGAACCAAAAGCTGCTGGAAGAAGCACCTTCCCCTGCATTGACCCCGGAATTGCGGAAAGCTATGGGTGATGCAGCAGTTGCTGCAGCTGCCTCAATTGGTTACATTGGTGTTGGAACCATTGAATTCCTTTTGGATGAAAGAGGTTCCTTTTACTTCATGGAAATGAACACTCGGATTCAGGTTTAACTAATCCTTTGATGACAACTTTGACTGGTAGAACTTGCTTACTTTTGTTGAACTAAGATTTTTTTCCCCAATTAAACCACAGGTTGAGCATCCTGTGACAGAAATGATTTCATCTGTTGACTTGATTGAAGAACAAATTCGTGTAGCTATGGGAGAAAAGCTCCGATACACACAGGTAATTAGCGAAGTAGTTTTGGAGATGCGTACAATACCTTGTGTTCAATGTCTTATGGAGGTCGCTCATTCTGCAGGATGAGATTGTGCTAAGAGGACATTCAATTGAATGTCGTATCAATGCAGAAGATGCTTTTAAAGGATTCCGACCTGGGCCAGGTATGTGTACATTGCTATGTTCTGGTTCCCACGGTAATTGCTGAGTACACTTGTGTATACTCTTGGTCTTTTTCTGTATTGTTATCTGATATGCTCAACCCTTGATGACATAGGTTCTAAGTTAGTCCAGCACTTAACGCTTTGCCATTTATTTTACTATAATAACGCGTGCATTGACTTACCAATGAAATGATGTATTCATTTTTTAAATATTCGTATTCTTCTGCCTTTTTTACAGGAAGAATAACAGCCTACTTACCATCCGGAGGTCCCTTTGTTAGAATGGATAGCCATGTTTATCCAGATTATGTGGTTCCTCCAAACTATGATTCCCTTCTTGGAAAGGTTTGTGGACCAATAAGCCATTGCTAGCCATTGTTGCCCAATATAAATTATAACTTTCTAGTTTCTTGTTTCACTGACTGCGGAAATGCTTTCCTATCGTAGCTGATTGTATGGGCACCAACAAGAGAAAAGGCAATTGAACGAATGAAGAGGGCTCTTGAAGACACTGTTATAACAGGTAATATAAAGTAACTGTTGAAATCGTTCTATTTTAGTTACTTTTTGTGCGCTTTATATGGAACAAATTTGTGTGTGCCAATTTCTTTGTTTAAGTCCAGAATTAGATAGTAAAAATGTAATTTTCTCTTTGTTCATGGCTGGTAACGTAGATATTGGCTTTGTGCCGCAGGGGTTCCCACAACCATCGAATATCATAAACTTATCCTTGATATAGAGGATTTCAAAAATGGAAAAGTTGATACTGCTTTTATTCCAAAGCACGAGGAGGAGCTACGAGCGGTAAGAAGCTAGTCTAATGTTGATAAGTTCACTAGTGAGACTTTAAATTTTCATTCTGCTTTTTCAATTTTATTTTTCTGTGCAGTAAGACAACTAGAAACAGGCTTCAAACACTGATTAGGTGATTAGGATTTTAAAGTTTTAATCAGTCATATAAGAATTCCTTTTGATTTTTGTTGGGAGCTGTTATTGACACTCCACAATAATCATCACACTCCTTCCTGAATGATAAAAAAAAAAAAAAAAAAGAGGGAGGAATACTAGATGGCTATCTTGGAGTGCTACTAACAATTACCTTTATAATTTATTTAGAACTGAGCTATACGTGCAGTATTATTGTAATGTCCTGGGAAGTTGTTCATCTTTGGCTTTGCCATTTGATATATTAGGTCACCCGCCTCATTCTGAAGAAATTATATTTCTCGTTAATCCATAACTTAGTATCATTAACGCGATGGAATGGTGATATCATCTTTAATATGAGAAGAAAAATTGGTTACATTTTATTGGATTACTAGTTTCTGTGCTGGTGTTGGGTTTGTATTTGTCAAACTTTTGTTATGTTTACTTATTCCCTTTCGTGTGCCTACAGCCCCAACATTTGGTGCCTGCAGCTCCCAAAGAACTAGCTGGTGCATCTGGTTAGATGGATGAGAGCCTTTCTTTTTCGTATGTCGGGGACATGCTTGGCATGTGGGAATTCCATTTGAAATTTTGATATGTTTCTGTATTTTGTTGGGTGTTCAAACATGTACTGCTCAGCATATATGTAGGAAATGATGAGGGTATTTCCAGCACTGGTAGAGTTTTTAGGTGACTTTTGGTTGAACTTAATTGTTGGGTTGTTGGCTGAAATGAAGATGCAAAGCAAGGAAACATGTTTCGTTCAAGATCCAGTTTTATGTACATCACATGTAGTGCTCCACCAATTCCTCTCCACTCAAATCTAATCTGCCTTTGTCTAGATTCTTCTTCAGGTTCCAAAGTAGAGGATGGAAACCTTCTGACTTTCGACACCTTCTATTTGTTTTATATGACTGGTGGACCTCGTGCACTTTTCCCCTAACAGGAGGAACCAATTTTCTGGTTATGGATTGGAGGATATTGATTTTTCACTCTTCGGCGTGTTTGGTGGACACGATGGGATGGGCTATTTCCAACTAAATTGGACTTGTAGTAGAGCCGTTGTTTGGTGAGAAAAATTGTAACACGGATTAGATTGGCTACAAATCCGAAACAAAGGAAAATATGATGGTTTATGTCATCTAACCGCACACAAGGGTTACGTATCCATTCCTGCCAATCCAACCCTATCTCTAAGGTCTAACTCCATCGAGCCACCAAATGGGCTCTTTTAGTTCAAGCTCGATGGAGATACAGTTTAATCTTTTTTTTAATTTTTTTCACTCTAAGCGCTTGCTATTCCTCAAAATACAATACAGTATTTGGAATACATTTTAGAGCCCCCGAGGATGAGTGTTGCAGCAATACAGAAAAATACAAAAACCAAAACCCACTAACTAAAAGCCAACAATTCTGAACCTGGTTTTACAAGTCTGCAATGCCAGTGCCAACTCTACATCATGCCCACTTGAAGGTGTAGACGCCACCAAGCTAATCCAGTCCACAACACCAATAGATTGATTTTTACCCACATCGTCGAGTTTTCCTCTTCATCCATCGGATCTGTAGTACATCTGCTATCTCAACCCCCAAATTTGAGATATCTTCTATCGGCACAATACCATTAAGTGTGGTCTTCTTTTAGGTAATAGAGCTGAGAGCCTCGTACTTGAGATATTTTATAACAGAAGAAGATAAATAGTGACAACTTATGACCGTTTGATAACCATTGTTTTTTTTTTCTTTTTTGGTTTTTACTTTTTGAAAGTTGAAAACTGAAATTTTCTTTAGTAATTATTTTCAGTTTTCAATTTAAAAAAAAAAAATGAAAACTGAAAACCAAATACTAAAAACTCAAGGCCAAATTTTGAAAACTCAAGGAAGTAGATTTTAGTTTTCATTTTTTTGAAAATTAAAAACTGAATGTAAGTTACCAAACAAGACTTTAATTTTCAGATTTCAAAAAAAGAAAAAACTAAAATTGAAATGGTTATCAAACAGCCCCTTATTAAAAGTGCTAGTGTTGTTAATAATATAGATTTTTATTTTCTTTTACAAACAATAGGATATTTAGAAAAAAAAATTAGAATGCACCACAACTCCACAACTAGGTTTAGGGGTGGGCAAACGGGCACTAGACTCGCAGGTTAGGGTGGGTACTAGGCAAGTCCAAAAATTCTATACACAAAGCAGGGCGAGGTGGGTCCAAAATTTTGAGGAAGCAGGCCCTCAGCCCGAACCATTTCCACCATTGATTTAATCTCACTTAAATCTACACCATTGATTCCTAACCCTATCACAACACACTGTCTCCCTTTCATTCTCAATCTCTCAGACTCACATCACACTCACATTTGTAGCAACGCAGTGGCCCAACCATATCATGGTCGAGCTTCCTCCTCTTTCTGTCTCTCGCTCATCTCTCCCAATCCCAACTCGAGATCTATGTCTCCTGACTTCGATCGACAAAGATGGCACGATGCTCCATATCAGAATCTCATACTCAAATAAACGATGGTGTGAGGCTCTAGATCAAAATCTCAAGCTCCAAATCAAAGATGGCACAGGGATCTGAGAGACCTGTGGGATAGCAAATATCGAAGATAGATGAAGGTGGCACGGCGACGATAGCAGACCACATCGATGACAGTGGTCTCCAAGTTGATGAAGATGGCGCGAGGGACGTGCCTTCTAGCACCGGTCTCGGATAAGATGGTGTTGAAGGTGGGTTTTGGGTATTTTCTGATTTGAGCATCTAGGTTGTTAAAAAGGAAATGATTTGAGCTCGACGACAAGGGAAGACAACTTGAACGACGTTGTTTCCTTCTATGGACCCGGTCCGAACCAGCTTATTTCAAACGAGCCGGTTCAGACCGGTTCCAAGTTCAGAAATTCCATTACCCGGCATGTGCCCATCCTTAACTACGCTAGGGTAACACGAGGATCACTAGCCACAGTTAGGTATTTAAATTATCACAAACAAATAGCATCCTCACAATTGATATGAGTTGAACTTGCAAAGTTTTAAGTGGTGAAGAAGTTAAGTTTCCACCATAAAATCAATTGGCAATATGAGGAGTAGCCAAACTCCTTATAAGAACATGCAAGGTCTCTGATGTGGGATTTACTCACGAAATGCCTTCTCACGTGTGTTGGCCATTTAAGCCTAACATGTGGACAACATAAACTCGGTAACATGAAACATGTGTAGCGTTGAGCTTCACTTTTGTCAACTTGCTTTGATATGATGAACGAAGTTAAGGTTCCACCATATAACTAATTATAAATATTAGGAGTAGCCTAATTTCTTATAAGTACATGCAAGATCCTTTTTTTTTTTTTTCAACATGAGATTCACTTTCAAGGGAGATAAATAGCAATAGCCTAGAGACTAGTTGGAGTTATGAATATATACAATTGAAGCCATTTATTGGGAAATACCTAGAAATAAGATAGTTTCTTAATCTTGGGACAGAAATAGGACATTTCAAATATGCACATGCTATGCACAAAAAATCAGACAGAAATAGGATTTTCCTACACCGTGAAATGACTTAATTGCCCTTGTATATAAATGGGTTATTTTCTCCCATTATCTTATTTCTCTCTCTCTCTCTGCTCTCTCTTTCTCCCTCCTCTCTCTTCTCTCACTTTCTCCCTCACGTACTCTCTCCTTTTCACTGTGTACACACGGTGCACTGTCATCCCGACCAACACCGTCCAAATCGAAGCCACCACCAATTTTATCTCGTCTTCACAAGTCCAAAACACCTAGCCTTGTCACGAATCTCATCCTCAATTGTGGGGATCAAAACTCAAGCACGCCACGAGTTTTCTGGCCGTTTTTCGACAACACGGCAAACAACCAAGGCTCGAGACCACCACCACTAGACTCACATCGAGGGTGGGAACAAAGCCCAGTCATTAAATATTGGTGTTTTGTTTGATGAATTTTTCAAGATTTGCCCAATGTATGTACACAACATGCACATGATATGCTCATATATATGAGCCAACCCAAAAATCCAGATGAATTAATACTTAGAAGTTAAATTAGGGTTTGTGTTTCATATTGAGGCCTATGGATTGTGGAATAAATTTCAAGTTTTGACGTGCTATAAAACTGGGATGGAACAATTTCTAGTTCAAGTGTCAAATTGCAGAAATTTGTTAAAATTTTTCCGTAATGTGCATGTGGTGTGCCTATAATGTGCATGGTGACATCTTAAAATGAGAAGCAGAAATGTTCACCAGTCATGATGCACGTATGTTGCACCCCAAAATTTAGCGAGTATGACCACAACCTAGTTGGCCTTGGCCAAAAAAAAATTAAGAAAAAGCTTAGAGAATGTTAAGGATCATGTGTGTTCATGAAATAACAACGAGTATCATGTTTTCCACGTGCACGGTTAAGCGGTGATTGTTATACGTAACAAGACTTTTCAAACTGCCACTATAACCTTATTTATATACATAACAATTATGTTTTAATTGTATCCATTATACCAATAGGTTGCCGTTAAAGTTTCTTATTAATGCGAAAAGCAGCTAGTTGCTCGATCTCCAATTTTGTGCATATAATGTGCCTGTAATGTACATATGATGTGCATGAGGTGTGCATATAGTGTATATGGTGGTGACGTCGCAGATGATGACGTCATTTTTCTAATTTCGAAAAGAGAGCTGTGAGCTCTGGGTTTTTGGAGTTGGAATATTATTATGAAGTTTGCCATGCACACCATATGCACATTACGGAAAAAATTTCACAAATTTCTACAATTGGGCACTTGAACCAGAAATTGTTCCATCCCAGTTTTGTAGCACATCAAAACTTGAAATTTATTCCACAACCCATAGGCCCTAACATGAAACACAAACCCTAATTTAACTTCTAAGTATTAATTCATCTGGGTTTTTGGGTTGGCTCAGATCTGTGAGCATATCATGTGCATGTCGTGTATATACAGTGGGCAAATCCTGAAATATTTATCCAACAAAACACCAACATTTAATGAATGTGCTTTGCTCCCACCCTCGATGTGAGTCCAGTGGTGGTGGTCTCAAGCCTCGGTTATCTGCTATGTTGCCGAAAAATGGCCAGAAAACTCACGGCTTGCTTGAGTTTCGATCCCAATGATCGGGAATGAGATTCGTGACAAGGCTAGGTGTTTTGAACTCGTGAGGATGAGATGAAATTGGTGGTGGCTTCGATTTGGACGATGTTGGTCGGGATGACAGTGCACCATGTGTGCACAATGAGAAAGGGAGAGAGAGTGCGTGAGGAAGAAAGTGAGAGAAGAGAGAGAAGAAGAGAGAGTAGGGAGAGAAATCAGAAAATGGGAGCAAATAACCCATTTATATGTTTAGTAATTTTGGTTTTATGCATTCTGTGCATGGCTTATGCATGGCCCATTTGTCTTATTTTTGTCCCAAGATTAAGAAATTGTCTCATTTTGAGGTATTTCCCTATATTCTATTTTAGGTGTAGGTGACGGATTTAATTGGCAGGTTAGCTTGAATAACCTTTAATTAGATTTAATGTCCAACTAGGCGCCCTCCATTTCTTCCCCAAAATAAGCACAGCTGATGTGGCATCTTTGTGGCACTAATGGGTTTGCCACAAGAATGGTAACACTAATTTTAATAAACCGACATTTAAAAATATGTAACACATACGCATCCACATACCCTTCTGGTGGTTAGAAAAATGTGGTGTGGCCACCACTATTCCCTCTATGTATCTGTGTTCATCTTTGAACAAAAAGGATAATGCCAGTTTAATCATTCATGGGTTCTTATGATAATACCAAAAAAAGTCAGCCTTGAAACACACAAACATATTAGTGTGAATGTTCTCCTATAAATACTCACATAATCTGGAGTCTCTTACTTCACCAACCAATCCCCAAGAATTAAGTTGGCATATAGCTTCTTTCGAACTCCCAGGCCCAGGCATGTCTTCGATTGGCGCTAGCTATGCAGGGGTTTATGTGATGCAGAAGCAGCAGAAGGAGAAAATGAAGAAGAAGAAGAATAAGCAGCAAGAGGAACTTGTTGAAGAGACCAGTAAAGTCTCTGCAGTACATGGTCATGGTAGGAATAATAACAAGAAGATCCATCCTGGAAATTTTCATGTCTCCAACACTACTAGCGCTGCAGGTCCAGTGGAAGAAGGCCATAACAACTCCTAAGCATACATATGTGACTGTGTGGGATCAATGAGAGTTTTTAGATTTGTATAAATCATTATGCATGCTTGTTGCTTGCTTAATCTTCCGAGTGTTCTCGTGTAACTTCTATTTTCTAAGTTTCCAATTTAATTAGCTTCTTCCATTTCACTTTGATCATGTGTGTATATTGAACAAAAAAATAAGTTAAGACTCTATGATTTTATCTTCAATTCCTATTTAAATGAGAGAAATAAATATGAAATTTGAAAAAAAGTCACAATATATAATTAGTATGTGCTAATTCTCTTATTTGAATTCATAAACATTTAGAATTCCAAGGTGAACAAACACTTGAAATTTCAAACTTCTATTCCGTGTAAGTAATTGTCATTCCTAAATTTCTATGAGTAAGATTTAAAAAATAAAAAAGTGAAACAACCATTTATTCCCACATCATCACTACCACTCAATATGACGGCCACATTTCTAAGGACATCACCACGAATCCCACAACTATAGTCGTTGCCACCAACCTCACCACCAACATCTCCACCATCATCACCTCTACTGCCACGATATCACAACCACCACCACCATACAGCCACCACACATTTTCACGATCATCATTACCACTCCCAACACCATTGGCGCCACCACCACCTATGATATCACATCTCTATGACCATCACCGCTACTCCTATCACTATTGGCCTGCCCACCACAAAGAACCAACACCAGCATTACCCACAATCGTCACTGATGATGCCAACACCAGAACATTTGCTAACTACTCTCTCATTTATGTATTAATTATAAAAGGCAATATTGTAAATATATCATCAAAAGATATTTCTTAGTTGTTAAGAAATCTATTAGTTTGTTTCTCTTAGTGGTTACAAACTGCTTGTTTATATATACCTAAGTTGTAATATTATTCGGTGCGAAATGAAATCATTTTTACCAAACATGGTATCACTCGCCTTTTCTGTCTAACGACTCCCACTTCTTCGATCCCAAAATTCCCGCTTCTTTCTGCGCTCTTCTTCTCTATTTTCTTGATCGATTCTTCAATCGTGTTCAAGATCTTTGATCGTGCTCTCGATTGATTCTTCTCTTCCTCTCTGTCTTCATTATCAATCTGTCAATGGCATCTTCTTTGACGGAATCTGCCTCTCCAGTTCATCCCCTTCTTACTGCCTCTCCAAACCCTAATTCTTCAATTTCTACCTCAATCATGATCCAAAACATCGGATCCATGGTGTCAATCAAGCTCACCGCCACCAATTACCTGACCTGGAGTGCTCTCTTTGCCCCGATCTTTCGCCACTACAACCTTGCTGGTCACATTGATGGATCTATGGCGGCGCCGCCTCACTTTCTTCTTGACTCTTCGAGCAATCGCACTCCCAGTCCTGATTATGTTTCTTAGTATGAAAATGATCAAAATTTTCTAACAGGATTTAAGATGCACTGCTATGGATGGCGGTCTGTCTACTGCATACCCAAACGTCCAGCATTCAAAGGATCAGCTCCTATTAACCTTTCTGATCGTTTAAATCAAGTTCTTCGGTGGGCCCTTGGATCTGTTGAGATCTTCCTTAGTAGACATTGCCCAATCTGGTATGCATATGGGAGTGGATTGAAATGGTTGGAACGATTTTCGTATATAAACTCAGTTGTATATCCGTGGACCTCCATTCCCTTGATCGTTTACTGTAGTCTACCAGCCATCTGTCTTCTGACTGGGAAATTCATTGTCCCTGAGGTAACTCTAATCTCTCTTTTCTGTTTTATTTGTTGTGTGGGAAAGATGCTTAATTGGAGCATAATAGGTCGTATGCTGATTTGAGTTGCATATTTTGGGTTCTCAAGCAACATATTTAGCCCGTTGAATGTGCTATACTTTCATATTATTAGAATCATCAATACTTGTCCTTTCAAATTTGGTGGCCTTATGCTAGAATGTTTTTCACACAGTAAATGACTGGGTAATACAGTACAAACTAGGTTAAAGATGAGATTTATTTTCTGGTCTTCATCTTTTTAGTGTGATTTGTGTGCAAATGTTACTTGTTGTATGATAATGAAGGTGGTTAGTCTATTAGGTATTAAACCTATTTTCAAACTTCCTCTCGAATATGAAGTGAGCGCAATTTTCTATATCAGGATTAACAGTAAAATCCTGTGAACCAAGTGCGTAGCTCGTACACTTTGGGCAAAGCCTAACATTGTAAAACTGCACATCCCTTTAATACTTTAGTTTTTAATCCAAAAGCTAAATCCTTGATTCGGCTTATATAGCTGGTACATTTTATCATGCCTGTTCTAACTATTGGTTTCTGAACTTGAATGTATAGATAAGCAACTATGCCAGCATTATTTTCATGGCTCTCTTCATATCCATAGCTGCAACTGGTATCCTTGAGATGCAATGGGGTGGCGTCGGGATTGATGACTGGTGGAGAAATGAGCAGTTCTGGGTAATTGGAGGCGCTTCGTCACATCTTTTTGCTCTGTTCCAGGGTCTACTCAAGGTTTTGGCTGGTGTTAACACAAGCTTCACAGTTACATCGAAGGCAGCAGATGATGGAGCATTTTCCGAACTTTACATCTTCAAGTGGACATCATTATTGATCCCTCCTACAACTTTATTAATAATAAACATAGTCGGGGTTGTCGTGGGCATTTCAGACGCCATCAATAACGGGTATGATTCATGGGGTCCATTGTTTGGTCGGCTATTTTTTGCCTTCTGGGTCATTGTGCATCTCTACCCCTTCCTCAAGGGATTGCTGGGGAAACAAGATAGGATGCCCACCATCGTTGTGGTTTGGTCCATTCTACTGGCGTCAATATTAACTGTTATGTGGGTTCGAATCAATCCCTTTGTGTCAAAAGATGGCCCCGTAGTGGAGGTTTGCGGGTTAAATTGCGATTAGACACATGAATACAGTCGTAGGTTGTTCTCAGTTCCAGCTTATGGTCGTTCTGGAGTTGCAGAAGTATTCGTTCCTCAGGTTAGAAACATTTCATACCGATTTCCACATGAACAAGCGAAATTTTTTGTGGGGATGAAGTCTATAGTTAAGTGCGGTGTCTGCGTAGATAAAGAGGGCTTGGGGATGACACTGTTATTTGTTCTATTAATTCTTTTATTACATCCTGTGGGTTTTAGGGTTTCTGTGTTTCTGTGTGTCCTTCCCAGCACTAGGTCTTGTTTTCTAAGAGAGCATTGCATTATTACTGTTTTTTTTTAACGTTGGACGTGCATCTTCCTTGTTCTTTTTCTTTTTTCCAAGATAAAAATTGGAATTATAAATGTGTTGGTGTGCGCGCGCGCGCATGTTCACTTCGTGGATACTTTCTCCATTGCAAGACCCATAAACGACAGGTTAAGAATTTCGTTGACCACAATTTGTATTCGAATTGGCATATACATTTATCATAAGAGTTTAACGTAATAAAATAATAGTTTAATCTAACATATCAAGTGGCAAACAAAAGTTTTAAGGATGTCAAAACACATGTATTGTCAACTTTCAATTTTATATTTAAAGTTTTTATCTCTTTTAAACATGCTCTACTCTAAAGTCAATTAGAGGTTTTGGAAATAGCTGATGCTCTTACCAATGCTGGCTCTCCAGTTGAAGACTCCAGTCTGATCTCTATCACTCTCCATGGTCTTCCCCCAAAGTATGACTCGTTTGTTGATGCCATTCAATTCCAACTCGAATCTTCAACAATTGATGAACTACATGGCTTGCTCCTTAGCAAAGAGTTTCGGTTACGCCCCGGGCCTGAAAATATTTATTTTCAGGCCCGGGGCGTGACAAAATGGTATCAAAGCAAATAATCCTACTCTACGAGATGAACTATTCATGAGTCTTGTTGGTGTGCATTATGATAAGTATTGTGGTTGCATTAATTCATATTTTTAGAAATAAAGTGGCATTCATGTTTTATATGTGAAATACATAAATAAATTGTATTATGATTGTGGTGCAATTTACTTGGTAAATATGAAAGTTTCGTTAATGGGAATTGTGATTTGTGTTTATATTGCATTATTTCATAAGTTCTATGAGAATGACGGAAATTATGTGGAATGCATATATTGTGAATTATGATGCTTTGAATTGAATTGAATGGGAGTAGGAAAATTTTAAAATATCGTATTCATGTTATAGCTTCGAAGATGAGCATTTGATTAAAGTTTTGGATTGATTTTGAATTGAATCGATATTAGGCTATGCATTATGAAAATGTTAAATGTTAAGGTGATTGTGAGGCGGTGATAAGTAGATGGAGAATTTGTATTATACCTGACACTTGAGAAATTGAATTGGGCAAAAACGCCCATGGATATTGGGCAAAAAGGCCCATGGATATAAGGGTGGATATGTGAGT